>NC_139003.1:33734473-33749473 GCF_964374135.1 Grampus griseus | reverse complement strand
ATCCTATCCCTGAGAGAACTTGCATCAGGCAGGTGAGTTAAGATATGTATGAGCTAAGCTGGGCAGTCAGCAGAATTTTTATACTAGTACTAGAAAGAGTTAAGTCTGAAAGGTATAAATTGAAGATCCATTGGAGTTCAGAGGGGAGACACACACACACACACAATCCCTTGATGGCTGACTGCCGAAGGCTTCATATAGAAAGGCTTGTATTCTAAGTAGGCTTTCCTTAGGTTTAACTGGCAGGGAGCACAGTCTTGGTGTAAAGAGGGAGCAAGATGATGGAGAAAGTTTTAAAGTCTAGTTTGGCCACTAGGGCTGGGACTTGGGTAGATCAAATGCATGCGCGTGAGAATGAGTGCCACCTTCAACTTTGTCCTTAGCACCTCACTTGCCTTATTCAAAGAGCTTAATTGGTCTCTTTCCAAACCTCACACACTGCTCTATATTAAAATAAATGGTCCATCTGACTTAAAACTCATGCTTTTTCTATAAAAACTTATGGTGACCCCCAAATACAAAGCTAACATATGTGGCATTGTTGAGTTGTTCTAGTGGAAGCCAAAATGGGCGCTGGAGTCCAACAACACCAGCTTAAGTCACTTGTCATATTCTCCACCCACCTACCCATCCTGTCTCCTCATTCCCCACCCTATGCAGGCCAATGGCCAAAGAACTTGAAGAAGCATGTTTGAAAAACTCTGCATACTTTCATTAATTTATTCAACAAAAGTTGAGCATCTAGAATGTCCCAGGAAATGCGCTATGTGGTAACGATAGAATGCTGACTACAGGAGACACAGCTCCTGTCTCAAGGTGCTTACAGTCAAGCTACAAATAAAGATCATGTAAGTTCATGGTGAAGAAATGGAGCCAGAGAGGAATCCTACAGCCCCAGTAAGAGAAAATCTGAATACTAAGTTAGTGTGGTTTGTTTAATGTCACTGGATTTCTTTTTTTTTTTTCCAAGTAGGGGAGTGACAGGCTCAAACTGCCACTTAGGTAGGAGTGTAATCTAGCACAACCACTTAAAGTAGGAGTATATATATAGGATGGGTTATGGCGGAGGAGGTTGAAATTAATAACTTAAAATTAGGATTCTATAATAACAATCCAAGTGTGATATGTCTAAATTCAGGTAGTAATAACAAGGATGAATCTAAAGCATATTTGAGAAGGTGATTTTTTTAAATGACAGTCTAATTGGTAGTGACTGATTGAATGTTGAGTTCAAAGGAAGAAGTGGATCCTACATCAAAGACAGAATTGTAAAAACAGTAAAGTCAAAAGGATGAAAAGAGTTGGCTTTCAATTATATTTTGTTTTATATATAAGAAAGTTCTAAATATTTGCCCCCTTTTTTTTTACAGAGACAACTACTTTAGCTGATGTGAGATATAAACTTCAATTCTGGTGACTCTCAGGCATTCATCAATGCTAGCAAGTCATCAGTTGTCAGGGCAGATAATTTATTCAGCCAATACCAAATTATCTAGTGCTTACTATGTTCCAGGCACTTTGCTCTGCTTTGATTTTCTTGTCCTCGAGGAGCACACAGTCCACTGGGGAAGAGAAGCAGTTAGCAAAGCATTCTAATATAATGTGGAAAGGCTATAATAGAGAGAATAAAGTGTCATAGCTACATTAAGGAAGAGAATATTAACCCTGCCTGAGGGAGCCTAGAAGGACTTCAGTGAGGAAATAACATACACACTAGTCCTTGAAGGATGAACAGTAGTCTAGCAGGCAGAGAATTTCATAAAAACAAACAAAAAAGGCTTTCTATACATTGAGAGAGCAACACCAAAATTATGGAAGCATGAAAGAAAATAGCATGTTTGCAGACTAATAAGGGGTTTTGTGCAGCTCCAAGTATAATACATATGGTATAGAATCTTAGAGAAAAGCTTAGAATGTTTAGTTGGGGCCAGATCATAGAGGGCTTTGCATGCTGTGCTAAGGAGGGAATTTTTTAAATTCCTTCAAGAAGTAGGGAGTTAAATAAAGATGTTAGGGGTAAGAGTGTGATGATTAGAGTTTATATTAAAAAGTATACCTGGCATATAATGGAGAAAGGATCAAATGTAAAAATAACTACAAGTAGAGAGATCAATAAAGTGCTATTGTATAGCTAAATCAAGAGAGAATGAGATTACTACTAATTCATCTGAATGAATGTCCAATCTCAATTCATGTGAGTCAGTAGTCATAGTAGGTTCACCTTTCAGAGGAAGAGCATATAGAGTAAGGAAAGAAGAAGTCTGAACATTAATTACTGGTAATTTCAACTGAGGAAGAAGAGGATTAAAGAAGCACTTGAAGGGGCTTTTGGGGGAAAAAAAGAAAATAATGTCACGGTGACCAAGGGAAAAAATCATCTTTAAGAAGGAGAAAGCAGTAAATAACATTAAAGACCAAGGAAGATCAAGTCAAATGAAAACTAAAAATAGTCATTGGAGTTTGGGGTTTTTTTGTAATAATTTTCCAGAGTGATTTTTTGGGAAGAAGTCAAAAGGAAGCCAGATTTCAAAGGGTCTAATAATCAATGGAGAGTAAAAAGTAGAAGCTTAAAGCAGAGACCATCCTTTTAAGATGTTTTGAAGGCCTGGGGAGCACAATGGCAGTGACTGACCAGGGGCATCTGGACCTAAGGAAAGTGAATGTTTAACATGGAAGGGACTTAGAAATGTGTGTAGGACAAAGTGAAAGTAAATGGAAGGGAGTGTTGAAAATACAAAACAAAACAATGTCTTTTTAAAACTTCTTGAGAAGAAAGATTCTTGGTGTGTGTAGGCACAGAATCAAAAGCTAAGGCAAAGAAAAAGGTTTATCTTGTATTAATATGAGCTAAAGGTTTATCTAAGACAGTAGAAAGGAGATAATGAAAGTGCCTGGCACATTGTAGGCATTCATAATTGGGACTTGAATGAATGTTAGCAAATCAGGGAGTTAATGGTAAATTGAAGACTTGTTCTCTATTTTTCTCCTATGATGGTCATAGTTTCAAGATAATATGCTGAGAAAAGCAACAGAGGCATGGTAACAAATTTAAGGACAGTGCTAATGTTTGAGGTATTTGTTACAGAAAATGAGAAATCTAGATATCTTTAAAGATATGAAGAGTTTCCTGAAGATGCAGATGATGTTATCAGTTTTGTATTATATTGGGGCTTATCTATAGTGGCCCTGTGATTTTCTCTAACGTTAGCAGGAGCTCAGCTACATACTGCCATAGATAAGAGTACTTTTGGAAAATTAAGATGACAGTTAAAGTGATTGGCAATAGGGCAATGGAGAGAGAAGAAAATTAAATCAGAAGTATTTAACTCAAACTAGAAGCATAAAAGGAGTTGAGGCCTGGGCATCACAATGAGGATAAACAAAAGACATTGTTGGCATAATGCAATGAGTAGGGAGTAACATTATGATAAAAGTCTGTGAACAAAATAAGGTTGGGGTTTAAGAATTTTGTGATAGAAGAATTCTAGCAGAATAAAACTGCCCACAGACTTTTATTTGTTCATGTATGTGACGTTTGTTGGAACTCTACTTCTATTACTGTTAACATCTTTTTCCCCAGCAGTCCTATAAACTTCATCACATCATGTGAATGGCAAAGGAGAGTATGGGATTCTCCAGACTTTTGATATAGTCCAGATTCTTTCCAGGCAGACATGATTCCCAGAAGAATCCAGAGTATTTCTTTCCAGGACTGGAATGGGTGTTACCTATGACTTGTAAGGGAAAGGATTCTGTACCAGAATTGTAATTCCGTATGTTCTTCCAAATGAGTTTTGCTCTCACTTGTGTACTTCCATCTACTTTTCATCTTATCTGAAACTTCTTTTCATCCTATCTGAAATCCCACATGTCTATACCCATGCCTTTCCTTGCCTTCCACTTTTTATCTCAGGACAAATCTACTTCTCTACACCAAATAAGGTAAGAGGGAAAAAAGCACAGAAAACAAAAATAATAAAACCAAAACTTATGTTACAAGAGAAATGCAATTGAGAATAGGGCTGTATGCAAGTACTACTTAAAGGGTCTGGAAGTCAGTTAATTCACTTCTAGTGCTAGCTTCGCCAGTATATGTTGTCTGGCCTTTGATGGATTACCAAACCTGTTGGGACCTCAGTTTCTTTATTCTTAAAAACAGTGATTTTGCTAGCTTATCTTTAAGCTGCCTCTCCATTCAGAAATTCTATGGTAGGTTATCCATTTGCTTTTAAAAAAATCAATCACAGTTGATTTTTTCATGAGTTTCTTAATGTTAGTGAAGACCTCATAAAACTTACCAGATTCCTTTTAACAAATATAATAGATGGCACTTAAAAGCTATGTTCCTTGAAGTATTTCAGTTTTTTTCATTTTATATTTTGAAGCCATATTATTAACAGTATAAAAATTTTGAATTGTTATATGTTCCTGGGAAATTGAATCTTTTATCATTAATTATTGCTTCTCTTTATTGCTTGCAATGTCCTTTACCCTAAAGTCTACTTTGTGGGATAACAATATAGGACACTTTCTTTTGCTTAGTATTAGTTAGTATTAGTAACTACTGGTTAGTTATTCTTTTGGTTATTATTAATATAGTTGGTATCTTTTGATTTATTCTGACAGTTTTGTCTTTTAATTTCAGAATCTAGTCCATTTATATTTATTATAATAATATAATATATATATATAACATATAATATATAACATTATATATGTTATATAATAATATAATAAATATAATAATTAAGAAATTTGAAATTGTTTCCACCCTAATTATTTGGGGCTTTCTAATGCTCCCTTTTTCTCTATCATTTTTCTCCTTTCCTGCTTTTTTTAAAATTTGACATAGAATATTTTTTTTCATTATTTGCTTGCTTGTTTGTCCCCTCCCTAGTCCCCATATATTTCCATTCCATTAGTTTAGAAACTACATACTTTACCTTTATTCTATTTGTGATTATCCCAAAAATGTTAGCATGTATATTTAGCTTTACATGTCCAAAGTTAAGGTATATCTGTTCCCTCTTTCTAAACATTATAGGCCCTTAGAGTGTTTTATCTCCAAACTTATATTTTTACCCAATATTTTAATTCTAACATTTAATTTTTACAAACTAGATATTGTTAGTATTGTTCTATACCATCAAGTTTTATTTAACCTTATACTTGCTATTTTCTCTGATTACCATTCCTCTGTCACTCTGTCTTTCCTTCTTAATGATTTTTAACTTCTTCATGAAGTTCATCCTCTAGTTCTTTAGAGAGATCTGTTGATAGTAAGTTCTCTCAATTTTCCCTATCTAAAAACAGTCTTTACTTAATGCTTTTTCTTGAAAAATAATTTTACAGGCTATACAAGTCTGTGTTCAAAATTAGATTTTCTCAGAATTTTAAAGATATTATTCCACAGCCTTCTGGCTTCCATTGAGCATCTACTTCAATGTCAGATATCAGTCTAATCGTTGCTCCTTTGTAATTTGACTTTGTTTTCCATCAGTATTCATTTTAATTATAGTAAATCATGATTGGGATGGCTTTTGATTTATATTTCTTATGATTAGTTGGGTTTCAAATACTGTAATTTCATAGCCATTAATTACCTCATTCAATATTGCCTTTCTCCCATTCAATCTATTCTCTATGGAACTCAAATTACATACATCTTAGTAGAACTTCTGTTTCTACAATTCATATCTTTTAGAATATCTTTTTATTTTCTATTTCATTGTTTCTTTGTGTTGATTTCTGGACAATTTCTCTAGCTCTATCTTCCAGTTTACTAATTCTCTCTTCACTTGTGACTAATCTGCTGTTTAGCTGTCCCAATCAGTTTCTAATTTCCGTTTTTATATTTGTATTTCTATGGCTTTCTTTTACAATACTACCTTGATAACTCTGATAATGTCCTGCTCTTTAGTCACACTTGTTATTCTCTCTTTTATTTATTTAAACATTTACTAATTTTATATATGATAATTCCAATATCTGTAGGTTTTGCTGGTCTGATATTACTATTATTGGTTCTACTAAATCTAACTCATGGTAGCTTGTTTCTGTATGTGCTTTATGATTCTTTCCCCTAGTCTTAGTTCACATTCCTTGCAATTTTATGTGTGAGAAAATTAGATGTGTCTGGGTTTTTTGCTCATTCTAGATGCCTAGGGGTACAATTAACATAAAACCACTTTTAATTAAATGTTGAGCTTATACTTTTTTTGATGATCCAAAGATAAATTAAAAATCCAAGCCCATCCAAGCCCATGTAGCAATCAATTGATAGATATACAGAGTGTTATTTTAAATTTTAAGATCAACCACTGGTTCTCTCTCAGAGTTATAGACTTTCATAGAGATTTAAAGTCTGACTTCCTATCTCACAGAGATTCCAGTCTTTGCTTTCAGTCCTCCTCACATGAGTCATTCAAATCAAAGCTGTAGGCTGCTGGAGATTGGGAAATATTCCACAGCAGTCACAGGCTTTAGTACTGGTTTACCTCCCTGGATTTGTCATTTCTCATTATCTTTAGCCTCTAAAAATTTTCTTTTCTCTCTTAAATGCCCAGCGATGGCTCTGATAATGGTGGCTCATATCATTATCCCTTTACATGTAAAAATCTATTCTAGTTTTACTTTTTATAAAGAAATAAGACTTTACAGATATGACAGTTTCTTCCACCATTTAATGAGAGGTCAGCAAACTATGGTCTGTGGGTCAAATATAGCCTACTGCCTACTTTTGTAAATAAAATTTTATAGGAACACAGTCATGGTCATTCATTTATGAATTTCTATGGCTAATTTTGCACTATAACATCAGAGTTGAGTAGTTGCCACTGAGCCAAAAAAATTTACAGTCTAGCTTTACAGAGGTTTTTGGACCCCTGATCTAAATCATCAGCAACTTATTTATCTTACAACAAACATCTTGGACTTACTAAAACAGCAAAGTATTATTCAATCTGGGCATTCATTTACTTAATGTATGCATGTGTTCAATATAGGTTTATAATATCACTACAGCAGATTAGAACTTCTTTGATGGTATGAGTTATATATTTAAAAGGTTTTAGTAGCAGATCCATCATAGAAATACACTTAATAGATGCTTTTGATTACAATGATGACGATGGTGATGATGATGACATCTTGAATTCTCATAATTTTCTAAGCCATGACAGACATAAGAACAGATATCGTTTTGTAGAGTTAAATGTACTTGTCAAGTCATTTTGGAATGTGGTAAATCACCTTAATTGGGTACATTTTGCCTCCAGGAATCTTAACTGCTTATGTTCTCTGACACTCTTACTGATGAAACTCATTGCCATAGATTAAAGCTATGAATGTTACTCACTTTCTAACATTATAGCTTTTATTACAGGGGATTATCTTTACTATGTGTATAATATCCCATGTTCTTCCACAAAAGAAGAAATATACATTTACATAGAAAAAAAATGCAATATTCCAGTGATAGCTCTTCACTACCTATTTTTAGAGTACACATAGCCTCAGTTGTTCTGGTCCACAGAGAAAAAACAGATAATGAGATACACTTTAAAATATATATACATGTTGTTTTTGAAAAGGCTCCTGACAAAAAACAGAGATGCAGCCTGCAAAAGTAAAAGAAATGGCTGAATAAAAATATTGTCACAAGGGAAAAAGAGAAATATGTTACAAAATTTTATTCCTGGGATAGGGAATACTGTACTTGGTGAGAGAAGCCAGAAGGAGTGAATGAATTAATGGTATCTGCTAGATAGAAAAAAGCGCCAAGTAAAATGAATACAGAATACTTGTAAAGTGTCCCCAATGGAGAGATAGAGTACTAGATATAAGGGACAGTTGGCATTGCTAAAACACATGAGTGGCATGTCCCAGAGTAAGAAAGGCAGTGCTAGGCATAATGGCATCTAGTGTAGAGAGCATGGACAGCAGCTTTTCTGCAGAGCAATGTTGTTCGTGGCTAGTAGTGATCTGTGGAAAATGTAAGTGAACAGTTTTGACAGAGCAGCATGTGAAAGGGAATAAACTAACCAGGATATCTGGCTGCAGTGCAACTGACTAAGGGAAAATTCTATGGGTACAAAATCAAGCTGTAATCTCTTTGGAAACCAGGCAGTAAGTCTGAGAAAAAAATTCTGAGATTGAAGTGAGTAGTACAGCATTTCAATTCAATAGATTTGTATGGCAATCTTCCATTTGTGTTAGGGAAAAAAAGTGTTGTAGAATGCTAATGAATTAGTTACAAAAACTTACAGTGTGCAAAACTTTGTCAATTGTTCATTTGTTTAAACTATTTTTCTCCAATTGATATGGCTGTAAATGTAAAGAGCATTTACTGAATGGGCTCCATGCACAGAGCATGTGTGAAGGACTTAGTGGACTTAGTGGGGAGAGAGAGGTGCAGTGGAGGTGATTCTGATTGTGGGGAACAAGGTTCTAGTTTAAATAGAGCTTATAAACTCAAAGCACAGACCACTGAAAATGCACCACATTGAATATATGTGTAGTGGTCCAACATAAATAGATTTCTCAATGTTAACAGAAACATGTCAGAGGATTGCTTTGCAAATGTTAAATGCCACATCAAGGTCAATATTGCCAAGAAAATCCATGAATGCTGTTTTAAAGTGTCATTATAAAGCAAAGAAAGTAAAGTAGCTCTGGGTGTTATTAATAATAGCCCTAGGATTTGGATTCCATGGACAAGAAACATGAGATTTTTCCCAAAGGATAATTATTTTAGGAATCTCATTTTTGTCTGAAACTCACCTGTGTTTATTGACCATCATACCTTGATACAAGGCTTATCTTTTAAAATGGCTGTTCCTAGGCGGTACTGAATGTTTGAAATACAATATCTTTGCTGGATCTGTTTGTGATTTAACATTCTTACAATATATCTTATTACAGAGGCTATTATTTTCATAAATCCTGTAAAACAATGAATAAATATTTGCAAGGAAGGTTTAATAGATGACATCAAAATGACTCAACACAGAGTATTTATAAAAAGTATGGCAAGATGCATATGGAAGAGGCTCTCAGAAGTGCTGACAATACTACTGAAGCAGATTACCTTAAAAGAAAACACATATGGTTCCATTTTGTGCCTTCTTGCTCAACTAAATATGTTTAGAGGCACAAGCTTGCAACCTGCTGAGTGAATCCTATTTTATCCATATGTGGATTATAGAACTAAAGAGGAGACAGTTAAGATTATTATTCAGTTACTTTTTCACATTTCAAGATGAAAAAGATGAGCAAATGTATGGGTTTCCCCTTTCCTTTTACAGGTTCAGACCCCAGAATTAATTTCTTTTCCTACAATGAACTACCTACTGATACTCCTGCTTCCCAAACTTGGTGACTTTCAGGCCTCTAAAATTCAACATCATTTTGTTTTACTATAGGACATCTCTAAATTGGGAAGAATATTTTGTGTAAAGACAAAAGCAAGGATAGCCAATTATCACTTCACTCTCCATCTACAATTTCCCCCATCAGTATACCCTAATTTTGTCCATTGTAAAACAAATAACTCAACCCCACTCCTCACCCCAGTTACTGTCCTTTCTTCTCTCCTTCACAGTCAAAAATTTTGAGTGTATTATCTACCCTCACTCTATTGACTTCCCTACCCAAACTTTCCTTAAAACACTCCAATCTGACTTCCCTCCAAAACTGTTTTGAAAACTAACTTTGGCTTAGTCATCAATGACTTTTATGTTAAGTTTCTGTCCTCTCAATTTCTTGATCTCTCAATTTGACTCAATACTATTGATTATTCCCTTCTTCTTGATAGCTTCCATGACGTCATAATTTGTTTGTTTTACTTAAAACAAAGTAAGGCATCTCCTTTGGCTCACCATTCAGAATTTAAATGTTCAGATTTCTCAGAGATCTGTCCTAGACTCTGTTATCTGCTCACCCATGCTTTTCAAAGGTAACCTGATACGCTACTCTGGCCGCAGTTTTCATCTGTAGTGACACATCTCTTGCCTAGGCTTCTTCCCTGAGCTACAGGTCAGTATAACCTCTACCTACTGGTATCTCTACCTCCATGTCTCAAAAGAAACTCTAGGTGGAACAGGTCTAAAGTGACCCACACATCATGGCCCACCTCCTCCATCCCAGTGTATGGCATCTTCCTCCTTTCAGTTGTGCAAACCAGAAACATGGAAGTAAGCCTTGACTCCTCCTGTCTCCACATCCATAACCGAAAAATCTTCAAGATTTGTCAACTTCATCTTCTGTATCTCTAGAATCCGAGCATTTCTCTCCAGGTTCACTACTGCTGCTCAATCCAGGTGTTTCACCCATTATAGCTCAAAAACATCCCTTGAATTCCACCTTCCCTTCTCAACACTCATCTTTTGTCATTAAGTTGAACTTCTGGGATAACAAGATTCATTGCCACCAATTTTTCTCCAGGTCAAACAACCTTCTACAATGCTGTCAGAGTTATTTTCTTCAATTAAAAGATAAGAAAACTATTGCCTAGTTAAGATATTTGTTTGACCCCTGTTACCAAGAGGAAAAATTCAAATTCTATAACTTAGCTGTGACTTCCATAATTTATTCCCAACCTCTGTCCAGTCTCATTTCAGAATATTACCCAACTTCATCAATTCTAATTGCAAGCCAGAGTGAAGTTCTCTGTCACTTTTCTTGGGGCCTGCCTACTCCTTGTATGATTCTTCTGGCTTTTATACTTGATGATTTCTCAGTCTTGTACACTCCTTTTTATTCTTCCAGATACAAGTCAAATATTACCTGAAGCTGCCTTTGCCTCCGGTAGAGTTCTTTGTTCGCCTTTTGTGCCTCTCTATCTCTTGATCCATCTATCTGCTTTAGTATGAACCGAACTATATTTTCAATTCTCTATTTACACGTATATCCTACCAAAGACTATGAGCTTCATGATGGCAAGGACTGTCTCAGTCACCTTTAGGTGCTTATCACACATAATAGGTACTCAACAAAGTTTTAAACTGAAGTATTAGAATATTTATAAAATCATGACATAAATAAAAGTATAAGAGCACAAACTGAAATAGGAATATTGTGATACATATATTTGAGGCCTCACTAAATTAAAAGCAAGGCCACAAGGTAGGAAATTATAAATAAATTTGATGTCAAAACCAATACCACGGAGGAAAAACAGGTTTTGGGGGGCTGACCAGCTTCAGACACTGAGTTAGCACAAAGAATGACTTAAGCCTAGTATATTACGAGTTACTCAGAGGTTTTTTTAAAAAAAAGACATAAAGAGGAAAGCTAGTATATGTACATATTTGTTAAGGCATATTCTAGTGGGAAATTTTGAGGGGTGGCCACTTTTGGAAGTTCAGAACTGTACCCTTCTAAGCCCTTACCCCTTTACCTGGTTTCAAGTGTCTAGTCAGGTGCTTCAACTGCTTCACATCTCTAAGGTCCAGATCACAGAATCTGTAGTGTCCTTTCATTTTTTAATACCCTGTGGGTCTCCAATACTTCCTGCAGAGCCCCAGTGCTTCCTTCAGGCATATTACTGCTTGTATATCTATTAATGCTCTATGTTTTTTCTCACTTCTTAACATTTTTGCACATGCTTTTCCTCTGCCTAAAACTCTTCCTCTCTCTTATGTCTGAAGTGTCAATTTAGCTTCCTAGAAACTTTCCATGATTTTAAAAATTGATGCCCCTTTATGTATGACCAGAGCCGTGGTATGTCTTCACATCACAGTATGTATTACATTACTGGGTAATTACCTATTTACCTATCATTTCCTAGACTACAAGTGGAAGGATAAGTGCTATATATCTTAATTGTAGTTGTCTGCCCAATGCCCAGAACTGTCCCTGGCACCTAGGAGCTCAATAAACGTGTGTTGAATGATTACTTAGGGTTCCTCAGAGAACATTCTGTCCATAACACCATGTTATATTAGGGACCTGTCACTTCCTGCTTCTTGTGCTAAGCAGAAAGAGGCCAGACACAATCTCGTTTGTTCACTCCGTTTGATTATTAGGGCTGTTCTCTTGCAAAATCAGACATCTCAGTCATGGCATGTTACATACTTGGATCATGCTGAAGTTACTGATCCTGCGCTTGCCTTTGACATCACAATTCCCAGATTTTTGACCTGTCAAAATCATAGATATCACAGGTTTCCTGGCCTCTGCTTTGATTTTATGGTTGCTGGCTTGTCAGCTTGCTGCCAAGAACTGAGAGTCCACATTGTTTAGTTGCCTCTTTGACCTGGGGTCATCTGGACCCTTGCCTAATCCCTCATTTACAGCAATCTCAGAAACTTGTATTCCCAGTTTCATGATCTCAGACTCAAGCCGCAGTCCCTTGCTTGCCTAAACCCCGCCTAAGTCCTCTTGCAAAAATGACTCGAAAAACCGGTACCTATATATAATTACGAAAATCTGAAGAATATTGAGAGCTGAAGGATGGCTTAAAATAAACATAGAATGTAAAGAAGTGTTAATAAGATGTTTACCAGTCCTTCATTAACATGCAAAATGGAACTAGAGCAAATTAATATTTTGTTTCTATACATATGAACTTATGAGAGATAAAAATAACATTTATGTCAGAATTATGTGGGTGTTACAAAGGAACATGTTACTATTTTAACAATGAATGTTGTATTATTGTTATTATTAGTAGATTATATTGTTTTATTTGGTTTGTTATGAGGCTGTGGCTGGGATATGTGATGCACAAATGAAAGTGTATGTCCGGTGCAAAGGATGGTAGGTATTTTGCCCTGAGATTATGCACCCAAGTTTGTGAACCCAAGTTGAACTTGCTAAAAGACCTGCAAGCTGGCAAAGCAATGGCAAAATGTATCTGAATCCAAGCATAATCATGGTGAATAAAACGGTATCATTCAGGTTCAGAACAGAAACTGAGGGAAAGGCCCCACAACCAACAACAGAGAAAATTTCTCAGGTGATGCCCACTGAGGGAATTTCTAATCCCATAGGGAAAGGAATGGGAGTTTGTGCATTGGTCTTGTGAGGAGAGCTCTAAGAGGATAAAACAGACAATATGTATAAGACTGGAGGGGAGTGCACACATTTGGTATTTCACGATAGGGGCAGTGAGAGAAAATGAATTGTTTGCGTAGATTCTTTTGCCTTAGGATTGCAATTGCCTGTAACAATATTACAAAGGCTGGCTCCTTTGGTTCAAGAAAAACAAATATGGAAAAAAAAAAAGCTTTTTTGCATGTCTATTTTCCTGAGAAAGCATTTCTAGCATTATTTTTTCTTTATATTCTCTAACCTTAGGTGACACTGACTCCTGGAGGACTGGTCTGGGCTGTCTTCCACTTATGTTTAGTTTATATATTTATTTTTGCCATGGAGAACTTTAGGGCCGTGTCAAAAAAATGCTTGCTCCTACCCCCAGAGTCAGCAAGAAAATGAATCAGGTTTTTAAAAAAATTTCCAGTTAAATATCACCTCTTTATATTCTATCCCTCCATTTATTTCCCAAACTTCAATAGAAAATAAATGAATGAATGAATATATCATTCATACATACATACATACGTACATACAATTAGGTTCCCTTAAGTGAATCACCTCTTTGTGGTGAACTCCTTCCGGAAATACTCTATGGACTTCTGAGGACTAATCATCCCCCAGATTACAAACACGTACAATCTCCCCACCTCAAGACACACACACACATACATACATATACACCCTGCTTCCCTAATTATTTTTTTCACAATTCTTTAGTCAGGGGTCTTTATGTAATTTTTAATCATTGTATTTGGGTTCACTTTTATCAGTGAGCCAAATAAATATTCCTATTAAATTCTTCAAGATCTCTACTATCAAATACATTTAAAAATTCAGTAGAACACTACAGCATCTTTTTATGAATATGCATGTATAATAGAACACCTATAGCTACTTTTGTAAAACACATATCTAAGCACATAGACACCCACACCAACATAGAAAAAGCAGAGATAATTAGCATTGTTATTTATTTAGAAAAACTCCTACAAAATGTACAAAGTTAGAGACTTCAGAAGTAATAATCACATTTGAAATTACTTAACTTTATGATGAATTAATACAAGCTCAAGACCAAGTTTCTGCAGCTGTAATCAACAAACTATTGAGAACATCATACTCTTTCCAGAGTCAACATAGGTATTCCTAGTGAATCAGAGAATTGAGGCTCTTTCAGGAAGTAATATGTAGAAGTTGAAGGAGGAGCCATAAACACAATAATCCAGAAAAAATTGAATATATAATAATTGAAGAGTAACTACAGTCTATATAATGAGTATATAACTTGACACATTGACAATACCTTCCTTTCAAGTATTAAATCTACTTAATCTATGATAAAAATAAATGAGTTATTGTACGTCTATTTATCCTGCCAATGGAAAGTTGTACAAGAATTGAGAGGGTTAATGAAAAATTAATAATAAAAAAAGAAGGGCAAAAGATGATACAAGTAGTGTGTTGGATGAGATATAGGGTCACAGACATTTATAGAGTCAAGAGAGGAGAAGATTGAAGGGGATTTGATCACAGTCTATAAATACCTTACAAGTACTATCTGTATAAATGAAAGAATGTGATAATTCAAAGCATCAGAAGACGGAAGGACAAGGAGCACTGATCTGGAACTAAAGAAAAAATGTCTCAGCCTTATATTAAGAAATACTTTGCAACAGTAGGAGGACTTTGCATTAGAAATAAAAATCAAGGACAATACATAAAGTTTAGAAAAGGCCTGAAAATGATGTACCTATAAGTACAGAGAATAAATCAGAAATGACAAAGGGAAGAATGGAAAACAGTGACACTCACAGGATCAGAAGATGCACTTGTTCAGGATGTGTGAAATGTTAGCTGCCAATCTTTCCGTTAAATAAGATTCTCTAAGTCTCATCTAAGAAACTATACCAAAACTTGAAAAGTTTAAATAAATGAAAAAATTTAGCCTATATTATAACCAAC
>NC_139003.1:33625953-33734273 GCF_964374135.1 Grampus griseus | reverse complement strand
GTTCGTTTTCACTTCCCTAGTTTCCTATACATATAACTTTGCAATGCTCAATGCTTTGCAGGTGGAGAAAGTGGAGACTGGTTATCTAGAAGTTTTTGATAGGGCAATCTCTAGGATGCTAGTGTTTATACTGTTGATAAGGTTGACTACGTTTAAAGGCTGGGTAGAAAAGTAATGCAACCAGAAAGAGATGATGTCCTTAGAGAACACAATATTTAATAAGAGCACATGATAAGGAAAAAGTAGATTCAGAAGAAATTAAAAATTAGAGAAGGTGGAAATCAGAGCTGATAGTCAGAAAGAAGATTTCAGAAATTCCAAATTATAGAATTTAGAATCTGAAATCAGAATTGAGTGGTCATTGGGTTACTATTATGGAATGGAGATGCAGGTGACTGTCAGCAAGGAACCCAGAAGTTCTTAATTGGTGAAATAAAGGATTTCAGTAAATGATACATTAGAGTTACGTAGATGTTTTTATATACATTAGGAGTTATAAACAAAACAGAAAATATCTTCATAATTTAGGTGTTCAAGTAAACTCATTTGACTTTTATGTTAAGAACATTAAAGGTCAAGTTCGCCAAATTAAATGTAATTTATTCTTCTATCAAATATTCTTTTGTAGCACATGATTAGAACTATTAGAACATCACTTGATTATTGAATTTCACTGTCTTAGGCTTAACATCAAAACATGTAGCAAATGTTTAAAAATGAGTAAAACAGCTAGACTCTAAAAAACAGATGCAAAATATGTAATATTACTATATTAACTCTATAACTTCTCCTTTTGGCTCCTAGGCTCCTACTTATATATGAATACTACACATATACATATATACAGCTTTGATGACTGATGAAATAGCATAATTTCGAATTATTTCCCTCTCCCTCCCTTCTTCCTTCTTCTCTCCTCTCTCTCTCTCTCAATCATCAAATTCGAAATGTTACTTAACAAGTTTAAATTAATTATGTGTCCCATACTGAAGACTGGCCTATAATATTATATCTTAAATCACATATTTTAATAAGACTTGAGTGCCTAACTAATAGAATTCTTGCAAAACCTATCAAAGTGTTTCAGAACATATGAAATATATCAATTGGACAGAAACAGTTCTTCATTATGCTTTACACACAATTTTGCTCAACTGCTTATTTTAATTAGAGCAGAACTCTAGCTTCTGCTCATTGGTTTAGCATGAGCGATAAAATGAAGTTTATTTAATTTTCTAAAATAAGTAAAGCAGAGTAAAGTTAATTAAAAGTTAATTACAGAATAATGAATCATCTATCCTTGCTGTGCTAGTGTTGCCCAGATGATTAGATGCTGTCCTTCCTGAATACACTTCCATTCCCATAAGCTGGGTATTCCCTTCATTCCATGTAAGGGTTTTCATTTGTGTCCTTTAAAAGTTTATGCTGCCTTTTTCTGAAGGTGTCTTTTTCAGGAAATACACACGTACATAGATGTACCTACACACACCTTCCTAGTTTCTCTCCTTTTATATGCTTTCCTCAGGCATAATTTTCATTTAGACTTCTGATTGCCTTTTAAATTTGACAGAATATACCTATAAAATTCGTTAGTAATTGTTTCATTTCCCAGCATGGCATGTGTAGTTAACCTTGAAAGACAGATTGGACGTTAACTGTAGTGAACCCAACCTTTGCCAGTATCACAAAGGTCATGGATCTGTTCTCCCTGGTCCTGTGTCTTCAAGTAGAAGGTTTTGTACATATTGGAATTAGAATGCTTTTACTGCTCATTAATTCATCATTAAAATGATGTTAACTAATCATTCTCTATAAGGCTCTGGCGTACAGATTTTCTGGCATGAACTGCTACAGCTGGCTCCCAGCCACTTACACCTTCCTGAAAACAACAGCATTCATGTTTTTGGTAGACTTAAATCTTTTTGTCAAATTTTATTGTAAGTAGTATGTCATAAACTTTCACTGGGAATATAATGTGGCTTATACTGAGAGTATCTTAATTTTTATGAATGGATATATATATGGAAACACTTGAATTTCAATTTTGCAGCAGGCTGCTCATAGTATAAGAAATGATGTGCAATGAATATTATGTATACACCTCAATCATGTGTCTTGCATCTTGACATAAATATTAAGGCATTGTAACAAATACTGTTACTTAAAATAGGGAAAGAAGTGAATCAGTGTAACTTGGGATATTTACATTGATTCAATACATTCACTTTAGATATTTTTACTCCTTGACTATGTGTCCAGTCTATGTAAGCAGCTATTAGTTTTGCAAAATCATATGAGATTCAATGGTACAAATGTGACATGAACTAACTACAAACAACTGAATTCCTGAATCCTTCTTTAAAAGTATACAGATCTTCCTTGACTTACAATGGAGTTACATCCCAATAAACCCATCCTAATTCGAAAATACTGTGAAGTCCCAAATGCATTTAATACACCCAACCTACCAAACATCATAGCTTAGCTTAGCCTACCTTTAACATGCTCAGAACAAGTAAGTTAGCCTACAGTTGGGCAAAATCACCTAACAATGCCTATTTTATAATAAAGTTTGAATATCTTGTATCATACCACATTCCACTAGCCCGAGAAAAGATTCAAATTCAAAATCTGAAAAACTGTTTCTACTGATTTTGTATTGCTTTCACACCATCATCAAGTCAAAAAATCATAAGTCGAACCATGGGTAACTCAGGGACCATCTGTATTCTATATTCTACATCCATAATTTTTCAACCTTCTGCTAAAGGATACATGTAGAGGCATTTATGTTCCCACATGTTGTTAATCAGATGTTAAATAAGAAGGAAATAGATGGAAAAGATCTGAAAATAAAGTTTTGAAAGGATCTTTTACACAGGGACTATGAGGAGTTGGAAGAGAGGGTGCAATCATGTTTTCACAACTTCTTACTTGCTGTCGTGCATTTATCTTCACTATTCTAACACTTTCCCTCATTCTTCTTTTCAGATTTTTTTCCTGCCTTTATATGTTAGTTATGTGTGCGACTTCTTCACTATTATATTTTAATTTTCTGGTTCTCAATTTTCCAAACTTTAATATGATGAGAATAATGGTTCAAAAAAAGAAAACCTTTCAGTTCAGAAATGCTGACTTCTATTTCAACTATCATTTTTAAATGTTGATTCAAAACTTCATATTCAACTCCATCTTGCAAACATGGATCTTGGCTGTTCTTTCCATTTGCTTATGAAAAATATGTCATATTAGGAAAGTGCCATTTTGTGAGGGGGGTTGTTCACTATTTTTTTCTTGGCATTACAATTTTTATGGTAATGTTATTTTGATCCATTTGATTCAGATACTTCTCTTTAATAATGTCTGAAATTCTTGGTAGAGAAAAAATAAAAGAATTCAACCCATACCATAAAGTGAATTATGGCTAGTTTACTATAACTGTGCAGAAATAAATTATACGTAATGATGGAAATTCCCTCTTCTAGCTTTTTGGTTACAAAGAGAGATGGTCAAACAGATGCCAAAATGTGCCAAGTTTTTATAAACGGCTTCATATTATCTTCATTCCTGGGGAGAGCTAGGTCGCAAAATGTTCCACTCTCCACAGAGACAAGTTTGTGATTAAAGACTCCAATCTTAACAATCAGAAAGCATTTCTATAAGAACACGATAGAAAAAACTGTATGGATTTCAAAGCATTCTACATATATAAGGATCTATTGTTTTTGTATTATTTTTACCTCCTATCATTACTACCAATTTATACATATATTTAGAGTTCAACTTTTATTGTTATGTAATTGCTCCAGTTAATAAATAAGCAAACACCCAGTTGTTATGTCGAGAAAATCCAATTAATTTATAAATTTTATACAAAATATGACTGGCAGGTAATGACATCATAAAACGTTTAACTTCTCTGCATTGAACCATATGAGTCATCTATTTGGACCATAATAGAGTATATACGTATGTTTGCAAGAATTTTTTATATGCTTAACCAGTTACTTTTAATGTTTTTGAATTCTTATTTATTGAATCAAAAGTTTAAACATTATAAGAAGTGTAAAATTGGCAGCACCATGTGTGGGAACTATGAGAAACCATAGATGAAATAATAACGCAACACAGGCTTATATAAATAATGGGACAGAGTATGTTTCAAAAATACACGTGTTAAATAAAATGTGTTATTATATTAATAATAATTAAGATGTCCTAGAACAGCTAGTTTATACAAATTATTAATCATATAAAGTGAGAAAAACCAGTAAATAACTAAACTCTAAGCCAGCTAGTACAGTAGGGCAGAATGTGCTTCTTTCATGTATATGTAACATAAATGAATAACGGGAAAGCAATGGACATAATATGTTTGTTAATATTTTTACTCTGCTTCACTGAAACTTTCTGCTCAATATGCTATAAGAAAACAAAAATTATGCAAAATTAGTCTCAAATGTCTTTAACTCTGCCAGCTAAATTAACCTCTGAAGGAAAATATAAATTCATAAACCATTGCCAATTTGTGAATGTTGTTTAGGGACTTGTGCAACACAGTAACACACTGAACAGATTGACAATGCAGTCCTTCTCCAACATAGTATTGGGTTGGCCAAAAAGTTCGTTCGGGTTTTTCCATAATGTCTTACGGAAAACCTGAACGAACTTTTTGGCCAACCCAATACTTGCAGAAAGAAAAAACTTGCTGGATTCGTTACCTACTATTGACATTACGGCTTCTAGAACCCAAATAAGAATCTGTGCTGCCTGTTTCCGGCATGATGATCTCCAGTTCTGTTTGAGATAAGAGGGGCATGGCATTAGCACTTCTAAAAGGGAGATGGAAAACCAACGACTCAATTTTAAGAACAGCACGTTGCTACACGTTGGTATATTTTCTGATGGGAAAGGAAAATCAAAAGGAGTCAGTATTGCTAAGAGAGCTCTCTAAAATGGAGCTGGGAGGCCAATGATGAAGTGTAACTTATGCATGTCTCAGCCTGGATGGGATCTGATCTTTTCACTACTTATTGTACTTAGAGTATCCAGAACATCTGCCAGAAACTCAAGATACTTATGGAACACTTAATCTAAAATAACTCATGATAACCATCCCTTAAGACAAATATTTCTTTTCTTGTGTCAGAGCACAACTTCATGGCTTTTGCCTTTTTAAGCCCCTGACTCCTTCTCCCCAGAACACTCTTTCTGGGGAAGAACAACCTGTCTTCCAGATTCTAATTCTTAAGACTCCAAATAAACAATTTTCTTACTTGAAGACTTCTGAATTATTTTTTGGTCAACGTTGCAGACAGGAGGTTTTTTTTTTTACCTCTTTTATTGATATATCCCCCCCGTCCTAGAACATTGCCTCATACTTACAGCCATTCAGTAAAACATTTCTGAATGAATGAATGTGAATCATTAAGATATCTCACTGAAGGAGAGAGGAGAAATACTTCTCCTAAAAGAATAAGCATGATGTAAAATGTACCTCTTTCTAACTATTTTGGTCTGAGTACTGCAGCTTGCAGCAAGGTAAGCCAAACTCCTAGGTCATTTCCTTTTATTTCTCTGTATACTTTTTAAAACTTTAAGTATAATTGATTTACAATATTGTGTTAGTTTTAGGTATACAGCACAGTGATTCAGTTTTTTGCAGACTGTATTCCATTATAAGTTATTATAAGATATTGGGTATAATTTCCTGTGCTATACAGTAAATCCTTGTTACTTACCTATTTTATGTACAGTCGTCTGTATCTGTTAATTCCATACCCCTAATTTTTCCCTCCCCTCTCTCTCTCCCCTTTGGTAACCATATGTTTGTTTTCTATGTCTGAGTCTGATTCTGTTTTGTATATAGATTCATTTGTATTATTTTTCAGAGTCCACATATAAGTGATATCATATAGTATTTGTCTTTTTCTGCCTGACTTATCTCACTAAGCATAATATTCTCTAGATTCATCCACGTTGATGCAAATGGAAATATTTCATTCTTTTTGTGGCTGAGTAATATTCCAGTCATAAAATCGTCTGTTGATGGGCACTTAGGTTGCCCCATGTCTTGGCTATTGTAAACAGTGCTGCTATGAACACTGGGGTGCATGTATATTTTTGAGTTAGTGTCTTCGTTTTCTCCAGATATATACCCAGGAGTAGAACTGCAGTATCATATGGTAGTTCTATTTTCAGTTTTCTAAGGAACCTCCAAACTGTTTTTCATAGTGGCTGCACCAATTTTACACTCCCACCAACAGTGCAGGAGGGTTCCCTTTTCTCCACACCGCCTCTAGCATTTATTATTTGTAGACATTTTGATAATAGCCATTCTGACCAGTGAGAGGTGATATCTCATTGTGGATCTTATTTGCATTTCTCTAATAATCAGTTGATGCTGAGCATCTTTTCATGTGCCTGTTAGCCATCTGTATGTCTCCTTTAGAAAAATGTCTATTCAAGTCTTCTGCCCATTTTTTGATTGGATTACTTGTTTTTTTGATATCGAGCTGTACGAGCTTTTTCTATAGTCTCGATATTAACCCCTCATCAGTTGCATCATTTGCAAAAAGTTTCTCCCATTCTATAGGTTGTCTTTTCATTTTGGTGATGGTTTTCATTTGCTGTGCAAAAGCTTTAAAATTTAAATAGGCCCCATTTGTTTATTTTTGCTTTTATTAATTTTTCCTTGGGAGACCGATCTAAGAAAATATTGCTATGATTTACGTCAAAGAGTGTTTCACCTATGTTCTCTTCTAGGAGATTTATGGTTATATGGAACTACAAAAGACTGCAAATTGCCAAGGCAATCCTGAAAAAAAAGAACAAAGCTAGAGGTATAACCCACCCAGACTTCACTACAGTAATCAAAACATCATGGTATTGGTCCAAAAAACAGACACATTGCTCAATGGAACAGAATAGAGAGCCTGGGAAGAAACCCATTCACCTATGGTCAATTAATATTTTTGACCATAGGTCAAAAAATATACTATGGAGAACAGACAGTCTCTTCAACAAGTGGTGCTGAGAAATCTGGACAGCTACATGTAAAACAATGAAATTAGAACATTCCCTCACACCATATACCAAAATAAACTCAAAATAGTTTAAAGATCTAATTGTAAGACATGACACCATAAAACTCCTAGGCCATTGGTGAGTATATCATTAACTCAGCCAGCTATGTTTCTCTCTATTTGCAGACCTGATCATCGCTTCTGCTACAGTTCCATCTATCCTCACATCAAGAGACTACTCTGGTTGCCAACCAGAGTTTATCTCTCACTTCCGTAACATATAGACAAGGGAAAAGAACACCAGCAGGGAATATAATCCTTCCCCTTTATAAAATTTAACACTAGCTTGTGTTTACCTGGCTAGCCACATCTCACACCTCTCTTTCTATTCCCACACTGCTGGAACAGTGGGGGGAAGAGAAGAAGCAGACAATTTTAAGCTTAATTTTAATTAAAATGATTAACAAGTCCAAGAATTTCCAAAATAATACTTCAAGGTTTATGCTGACAGATCCATACTGAGGGCAATTAAAGTCGCATAGCCTTCCCTTGCCAAAAAACAAAATCTAGCCAAAGAAATTCTTAAACATTTCTTTTTTCATTCAACTATAAAACTATTTATTGGCTTTAGTTGACCCACAAAAAATATGATCAAATGTGGAAAAGACAGAGTTTACTAGTTTCACAAGCAACTATTCCAACTATCAAACTAGCAGGTTACATGAGTTGGAGATCTTAGCCCTGTTCCATATAACAGATAGATGTCCACATCAAAGATAAAGTCACTGCTCTTGAAACTTTTGGAAAAACTCAGCAGAAACCAAAAGGCAGAATGGCTTTGAGGTTAAATTAGACATCAGACTAAAAAATAGTGAACCATATCATATGAAAATATATCACCTTCTTTTTGTAAATAACGGATCAAAAATTACTAGATCAAAGAAATTAGACCTATATTTTTAAAAGAGAGACAAAGGACATATATTTCTATTTCTAAAACAGAATACATTCAAATAAAAAATAAATTTAATCTTTTTACCTTGCATTTTTATGTACCAAAATGCAGAATGACCCCCAATATTGAAAGTTACAGAACATAATCTAATTAAGTCTACACTTTCCATAATTCTTTCACTATGTCAAAACAGTTTTTCTTTATTTGCGAGCCTTATGCAAAACAGTGAACTTCATATGTATACACAGAGCTGATTCACTTCATTGTACAGCAGAAACACAACGTTGTAAAGCAACTATACTCCAATAAAAAAATTAATGCTGTGGAAATAAATGAATCAAACTGGCTTGCCATTTTAAAGACAGAAATGTCAGTCGTTTGAGAGGCCGTGTCAAATACTGGTTAAGAATATGGTCATTGGAGACATCTTCCCTGGGTACAAATCCTGCCTCTGCTGAGAGCTCTGTTGACCTTGGGAGAATTACTTAACTTCTCTGTTCCTCAGTATACTCTCTCAAGTGAGGATAACAATAGTACCTAATTCATAGATTTGATTGAAGATTAAGTGAAATAATGCAAAGAAGGCTTGTTATGATATCTAGGAAATAATAACTGTTCAATAAATAAATTTCTGTTTTAGTCAGACTAGGGGAGAAAGGGACAGGGCTCAGCGAATCCTGGAAGTTGCTACAGATTACATTTCCTAACTAAAAGGAGAGGAGGGAGACCCTTGTTTCTATTAAAAGGACGCACAAGAAATAAATACAGAGGTAATCTTAGGCCAACTATTAAATGTTAAGGACCCTAAATTGCCCAGGATCGTGGATGCTCTATGCCACGTACTCCTCCAAACTCTACAGGTCTGTAAGGGTAATGGATTATGGAGTCGAAAGAACAGCATTTTAAAAATTATCCCTTAACCATTCTTTTATAGGTTTGTAATGTAACGAATCACCTTATCCAAAATTTAGCTCAGGTCAATTTCATATCATCTTTCTAAAACATATACTTTAATTCTATAGTTATGAACAAGGTTTGCAACTAAAATTTTAAAATTGCCTCTGTTTTCTATATGCCTCAGCGTCATATGGATGTCAACTCAGTTATTACAATGACTTAATAGGAAATTTGTATTTAAATCTTATATGCATAAAGGTTTAGAAGTCAACATCGTCTACATGAAGATTTTCTCTTTAGTTTTATCACGTAAATTTAATTATAGAATATACATGATAACTTGACACTAGTTAATCCAGTAAAGTCCATTTTGGTAAGACTCATATAACAGTTCAACAAATACCTCCAAATGTATAAATATTTATGTTCTTGTAATTGTGGAAAAGTTAAAAATGCCAAAGTGGCTAAATTATTTTTCATTTAAGACATTTTTAGTTTTTAATTCAAATCGCATTCAAGACATTTTTAGTTTCCAATTTGATATCTCATACTTGGTTACAGATACAAACTTATTTATAGAGACTCAAAGCACACTGTATATTTATAGGTGTTTCTACATATTTAGAATGTATTTAATGAAGGTCAAGAATAAAACTGCAAATGAGGTTTATGGGATTGTTCTAAAGGTTCATTATTATCATTGTGTGGGAAAGTATAATTTTCTTAAGAGAAATGATGACATATACATAATAAAGTCCCTGTCCGTGTCATGACAGCTCAAGAGCATGCCATCGTTACCACCTATGTCACACTGCAGGTGTGCCTGCTATATGGGTGACAGCTGCTGACTTCTCTGATCAACACATAATTATCTCTGAATAAAAATGCACGTTGAAGTTAGCTGGACATAATGGATTGAAGACCCAGGGCAAAATTATCTTTGTCATGGCACATAGCACCACCTGGGGGTAGGAGAGGGCTAGAGAGAAGTGTTGGCAATGATGCAACCTTGAGAAGCCTGCTGTGGTGTGGGTACTTCTGGGGTGTTCATGTTTATCCTGCTTGTCTTCTTTTGGACAGAAGAGGTCACTCGGTTAATGGTTAGGATGCTCCTGACAGAGAAAGGTTCCCGCTGATCAGCGATATTCTCCACTGATCTAACTGTATATCTCTCCCTCCGCAACTAGTTTCCATTTGCAGAGTCCCCTTCCCCCATAAGATAATAAATATCATATCACAAGGATGGCAGTGCTCCTTCATGGAACACTGACTGTTTATTAGAGGCAAAAAAGTTTAAGAGAAATGCTAACAATGTTCATTAATGGCCCGCATCCAGGTTTAATGAGGCATGTCAATATGCGGACTGGGCAACATCAGTGGCATAATAGTGGTGGTAAATGGGAGTAATTGTATCCAATTGTACGGCGCAGCTTCCAGGAATGAGCCCGAACTGCCAACTGACAATGACAGAGCAATTATGGGAAGGCAAGCGAGCTGTGTCAAATTAGCACTTGGTGAGAACTCATTTTTCAGAGATGTGCTTGCTCTACACCACCACAAGTGATAGCTACTTTATTGTGAGTGATAGGAAGACCAGCACTTAGACTGATGTTCTGATTTGTCAATAGCTGTATTTGAAAGCTTAGTGTCACAAATATATAGAGATATTCAGGGAGAGAGGCACACTGCTCATGATCCGAAGGATAAGAACGATGCCGAGAAGGTCATCTGTCAGTGTGGGCTGTCAGAAAGAGATCACACTCTATGAAAAGGGAACATTCAGCCGACTTAAGTAATTATCTTTGACTGAGATTTGAAGATGTCTTCTTTTGTTGGCCTACATTGACTGCATAATTTATAATTTACTGCAATCAGCAAAGGGCCAGGAATTGTAACTAAGAAAATTTTATTTCCCATAATTACTTTTTTCTCTCTCTCTTTTTTTAACTCCTTTAGCACTTCAGAAGTGTAAAGTGGGAAACTGATGAAATTCATTTTTTCTATCTTTCTTAAATGACTCAGCCTCAAGTACATCAGAAACAATATATTTACTTTTGACTGCTATTTCACAGAGCCATAGCTCTCTACCATCACACTATAAAAGGTATAAAACACCCCCTTTATCCTTGATGTATTTTTTTCTTGCTTTGTGGGATTACCAGTTAAAGAGGATAAAGTAGTAATTCAATTTTGTCTCTCTAGTGCAGAAAAATAAGAAAGAAAAAACAGATTTGGAGTACTGAGCACTGAAATTGTAATTCACATCCTCAGATTCTCATCAGTTTGACTGAGTTGTCAAAACCATAAAGAGATAACTGTTATGGCAAATATTTCAGAACTATATGGATTAACAGAATTTTCAATTCTTCTTGTCTTTCCCCCCACCCTGCCCTAGGACATATCACAGGATCAATGTCTGTAAAATAATGCCTTTGCCTTTAATAACCTTATGAAAAAAATATTCGGGGACCCATTATATCCTGGAGTGCAATAAGCCCCAAAATTTTGTTTTTAATATATTTCTAGAAAAAGTACTTACTTAATTTTGTTAGCTAAAATAGGGATATGTAACAGTGTAGCTTTTGATTTATTTTATTCCCTGAATCCCTGAATTAAAAGAAGAACCTGTGAAGAAATATTAAACTTCTATTATTTGGCATCTTTATCAAATTCTTGCTGCTCTGTTTTTATTTTTTTCCTTATTGTGACCAACTGATTAATGAATTGTAACTAAAAATTACCAAGATTAGCCTGCCTTCTGGCAAAAACTGCTGTTTAATTCTAGGTGTATTGATTTACTGTAGAGATATTGACAAAAGAATTAATTTAAGTACTTTAAGTCAATATTACTTGAGTGGACACTTTACCTTTTAGGTATAAAGAAATACTCTTAGAATATTCTTCTATTAATATGGTGTAAAATCACTGTCACATAATAAACATTCATTTCTTCCCCTCTTAAAGTCTGCATAGGTTCATGCTGCTCTTTAGTTTTCCTCAAGACCCATCATGCACTCATATTTGAAATGAGTAATTGTGGGGTTTAGGATGTTTGCTAATGTATTTAATGTTTCCTCTAAACTTTAACTATTCTGCTAAAAAATATTTTGTTTTCCATAGTTTACCATTTACTACCTGAGATTATTTTAAATTATATACTTTGATGTTTCCGAAAGACTTTTTAATTATTTTTTTTAATATTTCAGAATTCTTTGGACCACTCAGTTTCCCATCATAGAAAGCTGTTTAATTCACAATGCCTTTAGTAGAGGCCCATCATCTAGTCTATAGTGACTGTGCCACTTAATAATGGAATAGTGCATCAAAGTGGCACTTAGGTCTCAAATTGTTATGTATGACTGTCAAAGCGGTAAGAAAAAAAGAATTAAAAAAGGAGTTGGGAGGGGTGGAAGAAAAACCCTTGATTTGTCTTTATACTGAAACGTGAATTTGTCAGCCAGGTTCTGAAATCACAACAGCATTGCATCCCCAGCGAGATGTTGAAAACTTGACAGGTACATATTTTTTTCAACTACAAACACTTCTATAATGAAAACTAAATATACAAATCTTATTTTTTTTTCTTTTTTTTTCTTTTTTTGCTCTTGACACATAGTTGTTGCCAATGGGATTTAATGTTCAGGTTCAAGTTGTCAAGAGAAATAACCAATAAGCAATCCAAAGAGCCACAATACAGATATGCAAAGGCAAAAAGCCTGGCTTCTGTGATATACTGAAAGGATTTGAGTGTATAATTAACCAAGTCCAAACCACTGGCACTTAATCTTCCTCCTAATGACAAGTAAAGCCCATTATAGCTCTCCGGGGGACAAACTGTAACTTGTTTAGTAGTCACCAAGGCTTTTGATCATCATTGTTCTTTTCACTTCATCATTTAAAGATGAGTTTGCTTTGGTCTGGCATTTTTCCATTTATCATTGCTTATTCTCAGAAAGAATAAAAGGGTAATCCCCAATCCAGTAATGAAATTCTGTCATCCTAAGCATTTTTTAAAAATCTCCCTAAATATTCTTATAACCAGAACTATCTACTTTTGAGTCTGATTCAGAGTATAGCCTGTGTATATAATTTCTTTGGGTCTGTTTTGTGCACACTTTAAGTGCCCTGACAACCACTATTAATACCTACAATGATGCTCAGTGTGTGGTAATTATTTACCTGCTGGTAGCTTCACTATATTACCAAAAACCTTATGGGTATGCCTGGATGTTTTCTGTAGGAAGAAGGAAGGAGACCTGTAGTTGTAGCGCTATTTCCAAGAAATTATAAATTGCAACTGGTTGTCACCCACTGCTCTATATAAATCAGTCTTGCAGAATTGCATTCAACCATTTGCCTGGGGCAAGTAATATTTTTGACAGGTGAGTGGAATTTTGCAAGGCTAGATAATGCTTCACAAACCACAAATGAATAACTGAAAACTACAACTCCCATCATGCCCTGCAACTGAACATTAAATAATCATGACCTCTTCAGAAGTTTGTTTGTTGTTAATTTTATTTTATTGTGGTAAGAATACTTAACATAGGAACTACTCTCTTAACAGATTTTTTTAAGTGTACAATATAGCATTCTTATCTATAGCACAATGTTGTACAGCAGAGCTCTAGAATCCTGGTAAACACCATTCAAATTTTTTGTTGTTGTTTTTTTTGCTTCTTTGAGTTTGACTATTTTAAATACCTCATATAAGTGGAATCATGTAATATCTGTCCTTCTGTGACTGGCTTGTTTCACTTAGCATAATGTCCTTAGTTTCACCCTTGAGGTGGCATATTGCAGGATTTCTTTCTTTTTAAATGATGAATAATATTCGATTGCATGTATATACCACATTTTTTTATCCATTCAACCATGGATGGGCATTTAGGTTGATTCCATATCTTGGCTATTGTGAATAGTGCTGCAACAAACATGGGAGTGCTACTATCACTCTGAGATCAGGATTTCAATTCTTTTGTATAAATACCCAAAAGTGGGATTGCAGGATCATATGGTAGCTCTATTTTTAATTTTTTTGAGAAATCTCTGTACTGTTTTCCATAGTGTTGAACCATTTTGAAACCCTACCAATACTGTACAAGGTTCCAATTTTTCCACATCCTTGCAAACACTCGTCTTTTGTAGGTGTTTTTGTTTTGTTTTTATAATAGCCATTCTAGCAGGTGTAAGATGGTATCTCATTGGAGTCTCATTTGTATTTCTCTGATGATTAATGATGTTGAGCATCTTTTCTAACTGTTGGCCATCTGTATATCTTCTTTGGAGAAACATATATGGATCTCCTTTGTCCATTTTTAATCAGTTTTTCTTTTTTGCTCTTGGGTTGTATGAGTACTTTATATTACTAAACCCTTATCAGATACAAGACTTGGAAATATTTTCTCCCATTCTGTAGGTTGCTTTTTCATTTTGTTTCTTTTGCTATACAGAAGCTTTTAAGTTTGATGTAGTCCCACATAATAGATGTTCAGTCAATAGAAGCTATTACTGTATATTGCTTGACTATTTCATTTCTGCATGTGTTTCCTTCTGTCCCTAACCAGGTCCAAGGCTGCTATGAGAAAAGGACAGTGATGGTCATATGACTTCACCTAAGTGTACATGGAGTTCCGTTACCTATGAACTGATTTGGAACCTTGCTTTGTTAATCAGAAGAGACAAAAACAAACTATAAACTGATCAGTTGAATGACTGATTGATAACTTGCCTGATGTAGTTGTACTTATTTTTACTTTTATTGCCTGTGCTTTTGGTGTTATATCCAAGAAATAATTTCCAAGACCAATGTCAAGAAGCTCTTTCTTCCCCTGTGTTTTCCTCCAAAAGTTTTACAGTTTCAGATCTTACATTTAAATCTTTAATTAATTTTGAGTTGATTTTTATATATGGGGTAAGATAAGGGTCCAATTTCATTCTTTTCCAAGCAGATATCCACTTTTCCCAGCACCGTTTGTTGAAGAGACAGTCCGTTCCTCATGTGTTGTCATGTGATTAATACACGCCTTTTGAATCAGATCTCAAAATCCACAGAAAACAAATCGACATGACAGCCTTAGAAATGAGTCTTAGTATAATTCAGCTCTACAAATTGTTACCACAAAAGTTTCTACATTCTCTTACTCTTTCAGGAAGTAAAAGTTAGGATACTCCTGAAAACTCTATTTTCAAAAGACTACTGCAACTTAAAGAGTCATTTTAGTGTTTAAGCTTCCAAACATTAATTGATACACTCATCTTTGATTTTCTTTTTCCCTTTCCCTTATTGTCCACAAGTAATTTATCAGCAACTCCTTCTATGCCACTTCAAAAATCTATCCCTGAGTCCTTCTTCTTCTGTCACCTAAATAACTGTAGTAGCTCTCTGGTCTCCCTGCATTCACTATCGCCTCTTCTGCTCTACATGCAGTGGGAGGAATCTTTTGGAAATAAAAATCAACCATGATCATTTCTGTTCCACTGATTACACTTGTGTTAAAATACAGCCAAAGGTCTCAACTTATTTGATGCCCACAACAGAAAGATCAAATTTCACTAAAATTCTTAATAGTCTCTGCTCTTTTTGACTCCTTATTATTACATGGCTGCTTTTCTGTCTGACCCACAGCTCCACTAAACTAACTTCTCATAGGGTTCAATGCCAGTACTCCTTCTTCTGAGAAAGATTTTACTTGCTTCTCCAACAAAGAACATAACTTCCCCCGCCCCCAATATATTGGTAGCACAGTGCCGAATGTGTTCCTCTATCATAACATTTGTTATACTAAATTGAACTTTTCTATTTGGGTGCCTCTCTCCCACATAGAATATGCTAATTTTGAGGACTGGCACTGAGTTGTATTCACAGGCTTGTATTCTGAGACTGACAGAGTATTTGGCGTTCTAGACCCTTAATAAAATTAGTTGAATGAATGAATGAAACATACCCTGAGGCAGGAGCCATTGTGTTACATTTAATTCAGTAGAATTATAACATCTAAACTCAAGACCTAGTTATATTACCTTGAGAAAGAAACTTTGGTTCTCAGTTTAATCATTTTAAAAAAAATGGGAAACACCATTTCCATCACATCCCTCATAAAGTTAAGTGGTTAAATAAGATATTTATAGAAAATTAAGTGCCTACTGCTTAGCAAACCTTCAATAAATGTTTGCTTCACATTGTTTCCTTCTCTGTTTCTAACTGAACTCCCCTATTTAAAACTACACTTTCAATTAACTTATTAAAGAAGAATGGAACCTCTCATGGGATGATCTTTAAGAAGACAACAGAGAAACTGAGAAAAATGTATTTAGTATTTAGTCTAAACTATGTTTAGACTATGACATGTTTGTGACTTTTTTCTTCCCATACATTTTACATCAAATAAGTCTCATCTGTCCACATGTTCACAATAATTGTGGCACTCAAACAATTCTGTTTTCTTAAAATGCCTTAGTATTTACTAAAAAATGCAAGGTAGGGACATTTCACTTGGCCATTTGAAATCTGAATAGCTCAAGGTTATAGGAATCTGTGAGTTAACAGGATGAGATTTGTGGTTTAGCAGGCAGCTTTCTAACATACTGTCATAACTGAACTGAATGAAATACTACTGGCTGTCTTCTAAGGAAAAATAATCTTTCAGCTTGTAGTTATAATTTCCAAAAAGTTACAGACTTCTAAATATCCTATACATTAATGTGTAAAGGTTATATGGGAAACCATGTGAAGTAATCATTCCCATGAAGAAAATCCATGTATATTTATGTGATAGTTTAAAGAAAATGACCCTACATTTTATTTGGGCAAGTGAAGACGATAAGGGAATTATTTTCATAAATAAGTGAAATGTATAGCATCTACAGAAACAGGATAATATCAAAACTATACTCTCAAAATCAGTCACTATAAAAAGTTATAAAAAAAGAAGTTATATTTGATTAACCAATGCCCGATCTGGAAGTCTACTTTTCTAAATCTGTATACAATTTGCAAGATGTTTCAGGATTTGCAGTGCTATAAATCTTAATGTATATGCATTTAACAAAAAAATCGCACAAAATACACACCAGGTCTATGAAAGAGTATTTAATGGCATTGCTTTTCTTGGTTTTCCATGCAGGCTTTACAATCACATATTAATCCAGATTCCTTAAGCACTGTTTCTTAAAATTGGAATGGATGTACAGAATATGGAAAACAGATTAGCTTATTCAGTAATAAGTAGGTTATTTGATCCTGGCAGATTAGCCATAGTATGATCCTACCGCAAAGTTTTCCCCCCACCTTTCCAACCGTCACCATTTCCATTTAGAAGGAATGTAGAATTAGGCAAAGCCACAAGTGAAGCACTCCCTGTAGATTCTTTCTCTTCCTAAGCCTTCAGCAAAATCTTCTCTGGAATCAGAAGGTAAATGAAATTAAGAAGCAATAATATATGGCTTGACTTGGGTTTTTTTTTTTCTTTGATCTGGAAGACACAACTACTCTGTCGGATAACTGTGTGATACAAATCAAACCTAGTGTGTTCGCCATCTGAAGCCTAAAACCAGTGCTTTAGAACAAACATCAACAATGTTTTCCTTTTAATTCTGATACCAGTTTATTCATGACACTTTGAGATTCAATTCTGAAGTGATAAAGTCTGATATGCCAATTTGACATCAGAAGATAACATCTATTATTTTTTAAATGTTGTAATTTTGACTCAGGTAAGTTTTCCAATGTATTTAAGAGTTGACCTTTATCATGATTTTTTTTTTCAAAAGCAAAAAAAGAAAATATCACAAAAATAGAAAATAAAGCTAGCCTTCATAAAGCAGAGCATGGACTTTTCAAACAGCAATTCTCTCTCTTTCCTATGAACATCAATGACATTGCAAACCAGACATGTAACAAAAAAGAGAAATACAATATACCCTGAAAGTGGAAAACAAGGTCAGAGGTGAGGCTTTAGCTAAAAGACTTTCTTTAGGCAACAGAGACAGCAAATCAAGCTTATTCTTTTTTCTGTTCGAATCCTCATAAAAAAAGCCATAATACTTCAGGTTTTTATTTTTCCTTCCATGAAGTGCTATGTTAACACTTTCCTGCATTGTTATTTCCAAACATATTATGCATAAACCAGCACTGAAAAAGACTTAATTTTTTAAAAAGGAAGGAAAGAAAGAAGAGAGGGCAAGAGAGCTAACAGGAGGGAGATGGGACAGAAGAGGGAAAGGGAGGGAGACAGAGGGAAAAAGATAAGGAAAGGAGAGTGAGGGAGGCAGGTAGACAGATACAGAGAGGAAGAAGAAAAGAAAACGGAAGGGAAGAGAAATTGGAGGGATGGAGAGACATGTTTTATTCAATCTGGTATATCTGATTTGGGTAAGCAAATTAATAAAGAAATCTAACACTATTAACAGAGAAATCTAAAAGTGTTTCATGGCATGAGGATACGTTAAATGAGTCTACCAGGTATGAGACCAGATTTCTGTATTTCTTATACTTTATCTACTTTATGATTTCCAAATTTATTTATTTTTGTCCCTTTTATTAGATAACTCGTATAAACGTACATCTACCAGATTCCTCACTATGATTTTTATTTGTTTATCCTTCTGAAGTATTCAACTCCTGGTGACTTCTACTTCCCCTTAATGTATTTGTTATTTGTTCCTCTTTGCCTTATCGCTTTCTCTTCCTAAGTTTAAAACATCATCTTATCATAGGGACACATGTAGTATTATTGTTTTTTTTTTTAAGTCTGTTCCTAAAGAATGGACCAAAAGCAAAGTGGAGCCATTAGAATAATAATCTATTTCAATGCCCTAAACTGGCTTATTCAAAGCTCACGGGCAGAGGATAGACTGTTGTTTTACAAAAATAAATGTACTTATTTAGAATCAATAACTGTTTAAACACTTTACAATTTATCAAAACTAATACAGAGAGAATATAAAGAATTTTGTATCAAAACTAATACAGAGAGAACATAAAGAATTTTGTCTTTGATCTGGTAGTCTATTAAATGATGAATTATTTCAACCATTCGTTATTATTCATTTATGCAGTTGCATCTGAATTTCACTTATTTTATCCTATCCTAAAACATCCTTAGCCAATAACAAAGGTGTCTATCGTGTAGTATAAATCTTTGTGGTGAGATTATATTTATAAGTGTATCTAAGAAATAGAGTGAAGGGATTGTGACTAAATTCGTAGTAGGGGGAGGGGAATAAATGGTTCTATTTGTAAAGAAGAGGGGCGCAGAACACTGTACAACAATTCTCCCTGAAACATTTGAAAATTGATCTCAGTTTGAGCTGAAGTCCTTACCAGCCTCACCTCAACAAAGTGCCCAAATGACTTTTTAAAAGGGTACAGCACAAACCAGGGGAGAATGAGGGAAAGGGCAGGTTTGAAACTTACAGTGTTTCTATAATCAATACTCTGCTCCTGAACAAAAGTGTAAAGAGGTGCACAAATGCGCTAAACTGCATTTCAAAAATGACATCGTAATTGCTGGCACTGCCCAGCCTACCCTGGCCTCAGCATTGCCAGGTTTTAAATTTATTTCAAACTGTTCTTCCAAAGCCTGCCTAATTTTTTTTTGTCCAAATAGCAGCAACTCGCAGTTAGTGAACAAAGCTTCAGGATTTTTTTTACTTACAGCTAAATTTAACTTTACCCATCCAATAAAAAAGAAATAAGGGAGCCTTTATTATCTCCCTGGATTTCTGAGTATGATACCACATCATAGAGAAGTGGTTATTAGAGACAATGGCCTACCAAGGTGAAGTTTGTAATAAAGCCTATTATGTGGTTTCACCATTGACACTAATGGAATGTAACAGTGATTTAGAATGATTTAATGGTTCCCAGGTTGTGCTCTAATAGTGCTCTTTATATTATGATGTATATCACAAAACCTAATGTGGCTGTTGTGATGTATTGATAGTATTCATGCTGTTTCATTTTTTTAGAGGAATTTAAAAAACTGTCAAAGAGGAAAATTAATAGCTGCAACTGCTTTATTTTCAAGGGTTCTGTTTTTTAAATGTATGTGCATAAATTTCCATTCGGTGCCACTCTTAGGCTAATAAATTCATTTGCATTTTCATTCTGAGGTAATAAAGAAGTGTGCATGTGTATACGTTTGTGTGTGTATTTATGCATGTGTGTATATACATATATATTTGTGTTTGAAATACAACTTGGAGAAGACTGCACTGTCATTTCATATGTTTACAAAATGGTTCTATTAGATTAAAATGTACCTGAAGGAATAGTGCAGGAGAAATCATAGTTTTATGGTGTAAGATAAAATTATTTACTTTCAACTGTGAAGCAGAAGGCTAGGATTTTAGTACTACTTCACTAAAAAACAAAAACAAAATCCCTTGGGTAGCTGGCATGTGAGCTCTTAGATTTCTGAGTAAAAGGAGAATAGAATTAGTCTAAAAGGAGAACTGACGCAGCAACGATGCTCCTTAGAGCTTGTACGCATCACAACAATGCCTGATCTTTTATGGAGGCATATTTTGAACTCAAATAGAAGGTGAACAGCATTGCAAAATTTAAGCCTCTTATTGTCGAAAGTTGTCAAACTGGAGAGTTGTAGATAAAACATAAAAAGAGGGAGGGTTTTCAAGAGCTTCCATGTTCCATCTCTCAAACATTTTGATCACTACTTCTTATCTGCTCAGTTTGTTCTTTCTTTGGAATGTCCTACTTTCCCCATTTCCACGTAGCATTCTTTTCTTAAGAAATCTAAAAGACTTTCTATAAATCCTACTTAATTTATGAAATCGTCTTCCTCCTTTCCAGCCCACAGCAATTTTCATGGCTCTGACCTCCCTTTAGAGTCGGTTAATATCCAGTTCATCTGCTGTTATATTTCAAGTAAACACATGATAAGCATTCAGCACATACCTTCTAGTTATTTGATAGATTGATGTGATTGCATACAACTTCACCCAACTCTACTGCTATCCAACCAGACCATGCCTTCTTGTGGAAAAGAAGGCTACCATATTGGTTGGATATGAGGCCTTCAGATATTGGATTACTTCAATAAAAAATAACAACTTGATCATGATAAGAGCTTTTTTATTTGAGGAAAAATACTCCTAAATTCTATAGTTAATTTATTACAAACTTGTACCACATAGAAAAAATATTACTTTTAATATTTACTTGAGGTACATAATTTTCTTTATGTTACTGTTGGTATTGCATCTTAAATGTAATCAGAGATACATCTGAATAAATATATATAACTTTTACCTTGAATCCCTCTCTCCACCTGTATAAAGATCACTAGCATACATCATATGCACATGGGTATACATATGCCTATACATGTAAGTTGACTTCTGGTGGGTCCAGAGAATTAATTATAAGAGAAACAGTGCATTTTCATTTAATACATACAGGGCAACATATTTATACAAATGTACGTATTAACTTCAGGGCATTTTTAAACTATAACATTTGTAAAGTATATGACATTCAGTAACGAGCTAGTTATTAAATTAGCTTATTTAAATCTTTTCATTTGAAACCTAGTGGCTTATGTGTCCAACTGGCCATCTTAAGCTCTCTTTGCCGAAGCTGGCAAATTAGTAAAAGTAAATAGAAGAGGAATGAGAAGAAAATTTGAGTAAATGAAAATACATCTTATTCTTGGCTTGGGGACACTCAATACTGCAAAGAGGCCAATTTTCCCAACAATTAATGTATAATGTAAATTTAATATTACACAAATTTTGGTGAGAAGTCAACAAATGATATTAAAGTTCATCCAGAAAGCAGCCACATAGCACAGGGAGATCAGCTTGGTGCTTTGTGATCACCAAGAGGGGTGGGATAGGGAGGGTGCGAGGGAGGAAGACGCAAGAGGGAAGAGATATGGGAACATATGTATATGTATAACTGATTCACTTTGTTATAAAGCAGAAACTAGCACACCATTGTAAAGCAATTATACTCCAATAAAGGTGTAAAAAATAAATAAATTAATAAAGTTCATCCAAAATGTTAAGGTAAAAAATCTAAAACATTTTGAAAGGAAAAAGAAGCTATTATTAAAACACATTAAAAAAAAAACAAATTTAATTATAACAGCTCATAATTAAGTTCTGGAATAGACAGAAAGTTTTAACCAAGTGGGAAGTCCAGAAATAAATTCAAGTGTATATTGGAATTTAGTGAATGACAAAGTTGACAATTTAAATCAGTAGAGAATAGTGTATTAATTGAGAAATAGTATTTGGACAACTAGCTAGCCATTTAGGGATAAAAAAGGAACAATAAATGCTTCTGGGTTTATTTTACTCCAAAATAACCCCCCTAGATCAAAGATTTAACTGTAAAATTTGAAACCATAAGAGGTCTAGAAGAGATCATTAGTTACTTAAAAAAATAATAATTTGTGGTGCTTTGAGTAGAGAAGGCCATCCTAAATATAGACAAAGCCCTAAAACCATGAAGAAAGAAGATTGATAAATTTGGCCACATAAAAACAAAAACCTTTGTGTGGCTAAAGATAGGATAAGCCAAACCAAAGGGCAAACTAAAGGAAATATTTGCCATAGACAAAAATCTTAGTAAATTTGGAAGAATCCTTAAGAAATCAATAAAATAATCAATCCAATAAAAAAAATGATCAAAGACAGCAGTAAATATCACACCAAAAAAATGGCAAAAATGGTTAAAAGAAAAAAAACAACAAGCACAGAACTATGCTCAAAGTCAGCCATAACAAAAGAAATGCATCATGGTAATAATGTGATTTTTTGTTTGTTTGTTTGCACTTCAAGTTTGATAGTTCCCAGCGCTGTTAAGGGTGTGAGGGAATATGCGTTCTATACTGTTGATGATATAAGTGCAATTTTTTAAGGCAACTTGCAAAATCTACTGATACTACCCAATAAACATTAAAATATGCTTATATTCATTGGTAACCATGGAAATACAAATTAAAACAACAATGCGATACTGTTACATGCACCAAAGAATGACTAAAATTAATGACTTTAACAACACAAATCTCTACTAAGATATAAAACAGCAGGAACTCTCTTATACTGTTGGTGAAGAAATACATTGGTACAACCTGTTTGAAAAACTGGCATCATTTTGTCATTTTGAAGATATGCCTGATTTATGACCCTAATTCAACTTCTAATCATACACACAACCAAAAAACCTGCACACACTGTGTTTAAAACAGCATGATTTGTAATATTCCCAAACTAGAAACCCAAATGTTCATCTGCTGTAGAACGGATAAATTAGTCAAGTGGTATTCATAAAATAGATAACAACAATGACAATGACTCAATTACTGAAGTATACAACTACAATGAAGAATCTATCCAATATAATGTTAAGTGAAAGAAGCCAGATACAAAAGTGATCCCATGTATATAAAGACCGAACAAAATTTAACTTTAAAGTTAGAAGTCAGAAAAGTGGTTACCTTTGGAAAAGAGGAAGGAAAAAAGATGAAAGTAGCAATTGTCAAAGGTCCAAAGGATGTTGCTGGTTTGCTGCCAATTTTGTATTTGTTGACCTGCCTGGTGACTACTCAGATGCTCGCTTGTGATCACTCTTTGAACTATATATTTATGTTTTGTGCAAATGATCTGAATGGGTGTTATACTTTACAGTAAAAGGTTTAAAAAACAAGAAAGGGCAGGTTAAAGGGAAAGAATAAAGAGATATTCATAATTTTTAAGGCTCAAAAAAAGCTCTGTAGGTTGCCATAATGGCCCTTAATAATAATAGTAGCTTCTAAGCCAGTAGCTTTAGAAATGTAAATATAGATATAACTGGTTAGTAGACTAATCATCCATTGATTTTAACCTGCTGGTACAATTCTGCCATTAAATATGGAATTATAAAAGTCCCAGAAAATAATACTTTTTTCATACACACAAGTATTCTGCCTTCTTATCCTCATGCTTTAATTAAAAGTATGGGAAAAACCCTGATAAATATAAATAGGCTAAACATTTTGATGGCTAATAAGTTTATGGCTTCTTACAACTTTGTAAATTGGTGGGATTATCTTCATTCTCTGGGAGTTGTTCTAGATCTGAAGAAAATTCCAGGCCTGAGAAGAATAAAGACATTCCGTGCACCCATTTAACCAATTCAATGTTTATTAAACTCCCAGTATATTCTGATTACCATAAGAAATACGACATAGTTTTTGACCTCATGGACTCAGAGATCAATTTAATAAGAGATGAGCCCACATAAAGATCACTTTGCATACACTGCATGGCATGGTTACCTTCAGAGTCTTATCTTTCCTTAAAATGAAAAACCGAATTTCAATTTGGAAAAGAATAAGGTGGCTTTCCTCAAATGGGGGCAATTAGGCCATCATGGCTCCTGTTATGGAAAAGATGCAGTCTTGCTGGAAGAGAGTGGCCCCTGAGCCAGAAAGAACTTGTTTCAAATATAGTCACTGACTTTGCAACACGGTGACTTTCCCGAGCCTCAGTAAGGACAGCTTAACGAATGAAAGTATCTCACAATCCTGTGTCCATTCATTGGAGTTATACAGACTGACTGGCCACCTATAGGTGCTTAATAATTTTAGTTACCTTCTCCTGTTTCAACTGTTTGCTATAGTCACTTGACTAGTGTCTTACTTCCCATATTGGTCTGTAAGCTTTTTGAAATTAGGGATCATATCTTATTCTTCTTTATACCCCTTATAGAGCTTGGCATAATGCCATGTGCAGAGCTGAAATTTCACATTTGCTGAAGGAATGAAATTTTTTCAACCACATACTGACTATGAGAAATGAAGATATGTGCCCTTAATTCTGCTGAAGCTAAAGGAGAAGCTACTCAATGAACCCAAACCGAATGATGCTTTACTCACATTCACTCTAGAGAAAACTAAATGTGTATTTAACAACTGTCATTGGGAACATGAGGTTGTTATACAAAAAATAAATAAAAAGGGACTATTGCTTTGTGTAAGGAGATGGTAGGAAGAAATAAGTTTCAACTCATTGAAGAAGCTTGTAATACAATGGTTAGCTATAAAGACTGACTTTTTGTTGTCCTTGTAGAATCAAGTTATTACTTTAGAGTCATATTGCTTTTTGCAGATACACATGATGCTGAATTTTAGAATTTTATATAAAATATAGCCTCTGGGGCTTCCCTGGTGGCGCAGTGGTTGAGAGTCCGATGCAGGGGACACGGGTTTGTGCCCCGGTCCGGGAGGGTCCCACGTGCCGCGGGGCGGCTGGGCCCATGGGCCTGGGCCATGGCCGCTGAGCCTGCGCGTCCGGAGCCTGTGCTCCACAACGGGAGAGGCCGCAACAGTGAGAGGCCCGCTACCGCAAAAAAAAAAAAAAAAAAAAAAAAAAATAGCCTCCCCTGAAATAGCTTAGCTACTTGATGCCAGGATGTAGAAGGAGTAGATAAATTAATGCCAAGGTCCTTTAAAGCCCTACGATTCTTTGACCTATTTGGTTTTCCCTTCTATCTCTCCTCTTAGGAAAGCTCTGAAAACTTTAAACATAAAATTAGACAACTAGCAAAAGAACTCTAAAGCTGTCCAACTATTCCTCTTATACTAGAATGGTACATCATAATGAAGAGTATCAATGTTCTAGGTGACAAAGGTCATATATATATATAATAGGTAATAATCACACCATTGTGCGTTAATAGCACACCTATCCCATCCTACTGTATTTGAACTTTCCATGAAAACAATAGCCTGTGGTGAAACAGCTTGTCGTGGATACTAATGAAAAATTACCCGATGGGATTCCTCCTGCATTCATTCTGCCCCTGAGGTCTGGAAAGTCACTGAACACAAAAGTGAGATTTTCCTCTATCTCTTATATTCTACCAAAAATTGTACACAAATTCAGAATATCTCAAGTGGCAAAAGTGGGTAATGTGCAGAATGTTTTTTAGAATACAACCACTCATTGATTAATTACAGTGCTGAATGGAAAGAGGACAGGTTGACGGAGGGGGAAAGTCAGTTGTTTTTGACACCAAAGTTATTTCAAGCTTACAAGCAAATAGATGTTCACTTTTGTTTCTAATTTTGTATAGCACCTTGCCAGTGGTGAACTGGGCAGATTCCTACAGAATAAAAACAGGCAAAGTGCCTCCCCTATGTAACCTTAATGTTCTCTAAAAATAATAGTGTATTCTCATCACTGGAGCTTTCTGTTTCCAAAGATTCTATACAGTAGGTTTGGAAAAGTAAATGAGGGAATGACTAAGAAATACAAAGACTTTTCGTAAGATAATAAAATAGGATTTGAATATTATCCCATTTTGATTTTTCAACTTTAGAGTCTCTCTCTATATGGGTCAATTTCTAGTGCCTTAATTAGCAAAATAAAAACAACAAAAAATGGCAATTTCCTACACTTTCTCTTAGGTTCTTTTTTTTTTTCCCCGATTGCAGTCTGTAGCAATAATTATATTTTACAAATGCAAAATACCTCATTTAAAATGCAAGCTTCCCAGAAGTTGGCCAACTCTTACGTGCTCAAAGTGGCAGAAACAAGTAAATCATTTTCTCTGACATCTTCCCCTGTTAAAACTCCTTTTGGCACATGCACTGAATATGAATCAGCCACCATGTAAATACGTTTCTGTGTCAATATTTTTTATTGTAAAATATTTTGCCCATTGGAGTAAAAGAAGAACAAGGGTTCACAAATCAGATTACTAGCTGACTAGCACATTTCTAATTTATACCTTGCACAGATAGCCTTTAAGCCACAGTTGACCTCTTATTTTGTGCGTGTGTGTGTACATATATATATATATATATATATATATATATATATGTATATATTAGCTGGAAACAATTCATCAAGTAAGTTACCCCCTTTCCTTTTAAATCCACTTGTATTACTAAAAGATTGAGTAAAGACCTCTAGGGACCACGGGCAATTTTTGACATGGGTCTCAACAGATTAAACTATGCGGGGACAATATAGAATACACTGGAGCAATAACATTATCACATCACAGGCTGATTGAGAGGCATTTCCTTGCATTTCTGTCCTTTTACCATAAGCCAATAGTAGCCACAGGCACTTGACTGGAGAGCCTGGAGGATTGACAGGCCTGGCAGTCATTACACGCTGGATTGAATACTAGATTACTCCAAAGTGGCTGAGGGTCAGGGATCAGTGTGTTCCCTTTTGGCACTAAATGACTTTAATATCCTTACTGTATTAGTCAATTACTTTAAAGCTGCTGCTCTCTGAGCTCTCTCTGCCCCCCTGCAGTTTACTGTGGACATCTGAATTGCTCCCATACTTAACCCGCACATCTGCTTTTAGCTGTCAAAAGAACAGTGCTATCAGTGGAGCTATTGACAATATGAAAAGAACTGAGATACTTGCTGGAGGTGTCAAGTGCCTCTTTCTTTTGGCTGCTTAGTTTAAAAAAATAAAAAAAACTTAATAACTCAGTTACAAAGGTGGTCTTCAAAGAAAAGGAACTCAGAGTCTTTTAATCTATTGGCATGTAAAGTGACCAATAGGAAAGAAAATGGTGGAGTTGATTTTCTTTTTTACTACTCACTTCCATAAATTATGCATCTTCTATGTAGGTTTTTATGAAGTTTTGTGAACAAACACTTTGAATGTAACTGTGAAAGAGTGTGCACCTGAGTGAGGACCTGTATCAAAGTCTTTATTTCATTTCACGATGGTTCCAGTGATAGTGGAGAATTATACTGCACTTCTCAATTTATTGGTGCAACACAGCGAAGAATTTTATATCATAGCCACTGAATTTTTAAAAGGTCTGGTGTGGCTTGGTGTTAAACCAACATGTTGAAATTAAATATGCGCTAACCTGATTTGAAATTTAAAACTACTTGAAAGTCGTGCCTTCAGTGTTTCAGAAAAAAGTGGTATGATTCCCACACAAGAGTACATCTGTTGAGCGGGCCCTGACTTTCATGTGTTTGCATGTGGGTATAGAGTCTGTTTGCTTGTGAGTGTCAGTGAGAGCATGTGTAAGTCACAGCACTACAATGATAGTAAGGACATCACAAATTTCTAAAAGATCCTTAAGAGCTATTTCACATAGAAGATTTTTTAAATGGACAGATACTTAAAGAAGGGTTAACACATTGCCATTAGCTTACTTATACCATAACCTGGGAAAACCACTGATTTCCTACTTTAAGGCCTCCTTTCAATGAGACTATCTGATTATTTGAATGAAAAGTACTCAGCTGTTTTGCTAAGTTTCCATTACTGATTTTGACTTTTGTGTATACTAAAATATATATAGATATAAGCAATTCTTCACAGCATAAAATTTAAGTAAAAGCCTAATTTTTCTAAAATAATGACTAAATAAACAAACACAACAGAAAATTTTTCACTTGTTTCTAAAAATTTGAACCCATAAGCTGTGATTTCAGGAACCATCCATCTCTCCTGCTTAGAAAAGATTCTTCTCAGTTATGAAAACATACCACAAAACACAATGTCAGCAGAAACATAATATAACCAACCCAAGTCAAAAATGGTAAAGAAATTACAAGTTTAGATTGTTATGAAGTCAGTAGAGAAGACAGCTTTTGTCACCAGAGTGGCACTTTTTTTTTTTTTTTTGGCTGTGTGGGGGCCTCTCACTGTTGTGGCCTCTCCCGTTGCAAAGCACAGGCTCCGGACGCTCAGGCTCAGGGGCCATGGCTCATGAGCCCAGCCGCTCCGCGGCATGTGGGATCTTCCCGGATCGGGGCACGAACCCGTGTCCCCTGCATTGGCAGGCGGACTCTCAACCACTGTGCCACCAGGGAAGCCCCCACAGTGGCACTTTTAAGGTGATTCAAAGGGGAAATGGCATGAAATTATAAGATTTGAGAACCATTCTGTATTATTTGCTAAATATAAAGATTTTGACTCAATTGTTGAAAATGACATCAGCCTGATCCTAAAGATTTAAAATATACCTTTAATACAGGACAGTTTCCAAATCTTATCATTTCAAGCCATTTTCCTTTAATTAAAATGTTGGGTTTTTTTCATTAGTCTAGTTTTTATGAGTGTAGATCATATAATTAAACATGGAATAAACTACATATACTTGGGACTTTAAAAGCTGATATGATTCCTACCACAGGAAAGACAGACATACCAGAAGACAATATTATATATTTCCTTTCAGTGGACAGCTATTAAAAATACAAATATTATTGCCTTGGGAAATTAATTTCAGGATTTTGCTCATTTAAAATTTAGTCAGCAAAGTACCTTTAAAAACTTAATACCTCTTGGCAATCAGGCATCATTAGCACTTTCCATTCATTTATATTTTGTTGTGTTTTGGGAATTGAGTATTCTAGGGAAGAAAGGTAGCCTGACAAGAAAGTGATTGAGTCAGCCCCCTTGATAGCTGGGATGACAGAAGGTGAACAACTGTAGCTGCAGCTGACAACTTCTTTAAAATGAGTCACTTATAAATATTTACAATTCATAATTCAACAATAAGTCTATGGGTAGCACATAAACAGAAGTCTCTGATGGTTTGTTTGGAATCCTGATCATTACTATTTTGATAGGAGTGTGTTTCTATTAGGAAGTGGTTTTTTTTTTTTTTACCAGTTCATATGGAAAAGTCTAGTCTTTCCTCTATGTCTCATCATTATTCTAATAGATAACTTCCCCTTGCAGTTTACTTACCACATTTTATTTCTGTAAGAAACATACTTTGCATTTAAAAAAGGTTAACTTCCTCTTCCATTCTGTCATGATGTTTAGGTGGATACATTTAAATTATATTTCCTCTAGAATATATATTATAAAGTAAATGGAGTAATTTTTTGCAACACCATACACTAGTTATCTTTTAAACACAAGCATGACTATCATTGCAAAGTCTGCGAAGTAAAATACTGAGTTATCTTATGAAATACAACAATCTGTTAGTATAGCATCTAATTTTCATTTTCACAGATTTCATTAATGTTTCCCTAATGTAACAAGGAGGATTTAAGTGACCAATAGGGTTGTCGGGTGTATACTCCTTTCTTTCTGACCTAGTGAGTAATGAGGCAGACAATCCCCCGACCCATTATGCCTTCAAGTGTAGAGTGGGAGTGCAGTTAATTTTCAAAAGATAGAAAAAGGTACATATTGTTTATGACAGTGAAAAAGAAAAGATGCAGAATTATAATCTATGTGTTTTAACATCTTTCTCACTAATTACATAGGAAATTAACGGCCACGGTCTTTGAGTTTCCCCTCAGTTGCAGTACAAAATGTGAATATTTCATATTCACATGTGCAGTAAATCATTCAATATTTTCTGATTTTAGAAAGAACGTTAACAATTTCTGAAACAGAATATAGTCACTAGAGAGTAACTGGTTTTAAGCAGTGACAAGTTTACTTTGTAAGTAGCATAAATAAGGGTGAGAGAGGTTTTTGATAATGTGATCTTTTCTTTAACCATGTCTGAATGCTTCTTGATTTTCTTATGAAAATGTGCACACCTGTGTACGTGTGTGCATGTTTAGTAATTCTGGTATAAAGAACTGACAGTTGTTTAGGGAAGTATCATTAGAATCATTTAAAATGTCTATTTCCCTTTGAATTGCTTCATACATCAACAATTAAAAGAAAACTCTACAGAATCTGCTTGTCATGGTTCATACTTCAGTATGTAAACAACTCGCTGACTGCCTTTGCAGAGAGTAGGGCTCATAATTTTCAGTCTGAAAATGACATATACAAATAAAGGAACTAAAGCATGGAAAGTAACATGTTTTGGTCTTGTGACTAATGGTAACCTCGCGCTATTGAATTACTGAACTGTGTCTGAGAACTAATGAGAAAATTTTCCCAAGGGAATCTTTATCCAGTGCACTTGGAGAGCACCTCAGGGACCTATTCGGAGTCTGTCACCTTCCCCGTCTCATTGACACTCCACTTCTTTACCACCATTACACTGTGCAACCATTTCACTTCACACCTCACGATTAGAATATTAAAAGGAGAGAATACTACACGACTTGTTCCAGATAGCAGAGTTGTTTTTGACACTTAGAATAGAAATTGTCACAAGAATATCAGAAAGACATGAGAGTCTCCAACTGAGTAGAACATTCTAAAGCTTAAAGCTATTTTATTTCGTAGCTAATGAAAACTTTCAAGAAACCTCTTAATGGCACATAATCCATTTACTCAGAGTTATTTAAGGGCTGCATAATTTTAACCAAAAAGGATAACTGAACTTTCAAAGTTACAAAAAATGATTCTGCCATAGAAATACAGCTTGGGTCGTTACTATACTGATCTTTTGTTGGTTATTGCTGTTTGATCGTATATATACTTGGATAGAAGGTATGGCCCTAGATAGAGGGTGGCATTCTTATACTGGTCAGTGGTTAAGATTAGCACTGTTACCACAGAGGTCTTACTGTAGTGAATAAGGACAATGTTATTACTTCTAGAACTAATAGTGACATACCTAACAGGATACTCCTAGTTTCTGACACAAAGGAACAAAGAAGATGGAAAAATAAGACTGTTTAAGAAGGTATTCCACTATTACAATGCTTTATATATGTATATATATTTTTTACATATATAATATAAACATTTATAAGTATCTGTTTTAGCAAGAAATTATTAATTAAGGAATTCTCTTATGAAAACTGGGAACTATTTTTTATCAGAAGCAAAATCCCTGCCACTAAAAAGACAAAACTGGTGTTGATCTCTTATTTTATCCTTTCTAAAACTGTGAATACTGCCTCTGTGGTTAGGCTTTACTACATCCCTATAGCAGAATAAACACTGTTATTTCCATTGCTGATGTCAGGCTATTAAATTAAGAGCATTACACATTCATGTAAAAGACCAACCCATGCACATTTAGGGTTGGAATTTATTAATTCTCCAATGACCTTAGCAGTTATCTGTATATTTTTCAAAATATACTTTGCACAATAAACTCCCCTTACTAATATTATTGCTACGTTTGCATTTGCCTCAAATTAGACAACCTCCACTCTTCTTAACAAATGGTTAAATTCATATGCTCCATGGCCAAATGTAGACAAATATTACTGAAGATAAAATTCTACAGAATAATAAACTTCCACAGCCATTCTCTTTCCATAACAAAGTATCATTTTTATTATATAGCTTTAGATGTTTCATTACTGGAGCTTGTTTGAGCTAGAAAAAAAACATAGTCCTGGTTTGGTCATTTAGGTTTTCACTATGAACATGCATGCTGGGATTTGGTACTTTAAAAATTTTCATTCCTGTATTGACCTGGTATATTGGTATTTCCCTTTCAGAACCTTATTGCAGACCACAGGGGATTAAAGCAAATTTTAAATTTTAAAGCAAATTTCCTTCCAGATACATCCAGAAAGATTTATCACTCTGACAAAAGTAGGATTGAAAAATTTCAAGTTCAGGGGACAGTGCAAAGTTTAAAGGCTTGAAATCCATTTGTAATGGTGGGATTTGGGATGAAATTATCTATGAACTATCCATCTTGAGGTAAGTTTATCAGTCCAATATACTAAGTCCAGGGAAAAGAAAGAGATAAATTAGATGTGAGTCCTGGTGTCACTCATGCTTTCAGTGTTCATTAAGCATCTATGTTTTTACTTCTTCAGATCCATTTTATATCATATGCTAGGATGAGAGCTCATCTTATCCTTCTGTCTCACGGACCTTTCTACCCATTGTAAAAAGACATAAAAACTAAATTTTGTCTCTTTCCCTCGGATATGAATTCTAAAAAGTTATTCTTTTGATATGTAATGTAGGTCTGTTACTGTGTCTGTTAATTTAATGTGATACAAGTCAAGAAAACCAGAAAGCTCTAATTTCTGTTATAATGTTTGTATTTAAGTACTCAAGTATTAAAGTGGTATTTGCCCAGCGAGTTGAGTTTAGAATGCTTTTCCACACGGGTATCTTGAGCTTAAGTAGATGAAACCTTGTGACTCTTGAGTGGTAATGATTCAAAATATAATTCACATGAGGGAGTTAAACACACACTCATAATAAGCCTACATGAGCCATCCCGTTACAAGGGTTTTCTTCATTTTCTAGGCCAGAGTCACAGAATAACTTCAAACTTTGTCCCAGAGATGAAATCAAAAGTCCACCTCACATACATGAAAAGAGCATCTCTATGGATTTAAACCAAGACCCGATTATTCGGGAGCAGTTTATTTGGCTTGTGGCTAAGTCAAAGTTTGCTACTTCTGGGCATGTTTGACTATAGGGAACTCACCCTCATTTTCATCCCTTAGCCTGTTCTGAAGGATGTGAAAAACACACAACTTCGTTTTTACTCATGTGGTTTTGAATGGGCACTTTAGAAGTGTGAAAAAAAAAATAAGAAAGCTTTGCATGTGCAGGGATTTGGGGATTTATTCTCTTTCTTCTCTTTTCCATTTCTTTTTCCCCTTGATAGAATTTCTGGTCTTTAAGCATCTGTAAGGTCTCTGTTTCATTCTTTCAAACCAATCCCTGATATATGGGTGGGGAGACGGGGGATATGGGAAACAGGAAATGTATTTCTACCCATAGGACAGCTTAGAACCTAGGGGACCACAGGTCACCACCCTGGGCAGAACACTTCAGCAGAAAGTGTTTCAACACAGCTTGGGCCGACATACAATGGCAGCATTCAATGGATGCGTGCTTTTTGATGGCAGTCATCCATCGAGGTACACAACTCCATCCTGGCACATTGCTCTTTCATGCATACGCTCTTAAAGCCTACTGTTTTTCTTTTTAACTTGTTGCACCTGAATCTCCCCCAGTCCATTTACTACTTAAGTTTTTAATTTTGGTATTAAACTAGTCACACAAATGAGACTTTCTGACAACCAACAAAAGAAGAGATGCGCTCATCTCACCCAAGACCCAGATCATGTCAGAAAAACCGCTCTCTTCAAAGGGAACAGAGTGATAGAAAGCCATTGCTATGGAGCTCAGTAGAATCAATTCGGTATAACTGCAGAATGGTTTCTACAAAGGATAAAAATATGGGCCAGTAGAAAAGGTGTGAGAAAACTTTAAAAATTCTTTTGACCCAGGACTGAATTCATGCAAAATGAGCCAAATTGAACTTAATTTATCAATCAGTTCAATTCACAGTAAGATAATATCATAAAAAGGGAGGGTCAGGCTTTTCATTGCTAAGTTTCTACTTTAGTATGTTTGGTATTTTATTTTCAGTGTCAAAGAACCTAGCTGACAGTTTGAATCAATTTATTTCAGCAAATATTATAAATTGATACCTGTTTTATATTTCTGTTGTTTTGATAATCCATGGCTGAACTGATTTCCCCACATTATACTCATAACTTTAAAGTGTCATTTGAGAACAGAGGGATTTTATTTTCTCATGATCTTATGCAGTTGAAGAAAAAATTCTTTGAGGTATTTTGGGAGAGATTTCCTTTGGGCTATGTCTATACAGTGTCTAAATAAATAGTGAAAAGTTGAAAAGTTCAGTCAATTCCCTTTGTTATTGGCTCTCTAGACACCAAATAAGAGTGTAGCTCAAAATGATATCTAACTTGTTCAATTAAAGTAACCTGTCATTTCAGTCCAATTAGTCAAAACCTTTGTGCACACTGTGGAAGTCTTTGCTACTCAGAGACTGTAGCAAATTTCCACACAGTTAGAGCCTACGTATGAAATTTAAGCACTACGGCATAGGCCTCAGTGTAGTGTTTTTCCCTGTCTGATTTTTCTAGGAGTTTTCTCCATAAACTCCTAATACAAAATACAAAAAATGCAGAGTAACTGGATATTTTTCTCCACTAGTTTTCCATGGAAGTCTGAATTTTGGGCTCCTTTTTCTATTCAGATCACCAAATATTTCAAAGCTAGCTGCAGAGAAAAGTAGATAAATGAGAGAGAATCTGCTTACAAGGAGCTTTGCATCTGCCTCCAACAGACAACAAATACCTTGTTGACGGAAATTAAGCCAAACAGAGGTGCAAGCAGTATTCTGAGAAAAGTACAAGGAGAATGAGGAAAAGAGTGTATGGAAGAATGAGCAGTAGAGCCCAGATTTAAGGGATGAGACTTGAAATTTAGGGGTAGGGCATTTAGACTAAAGAAACAAGAGTAAAATATTAACTTAGATGAGCAAGTTAGTGAGTGTGCTTGTGTCCTAGTGTAGACTGTGTGGAGAGATACTGCGAATATTTTAGAGCCTCAAGGGGGACAATGCATAAAATGATTATATCTGAAATTATTTACCATAGGCTCTAAAGCAAGATATTTTGTAATCTTTTATTGTCAACAAGAATTCCAAGTTTAGAGCTAACAGTGTGTGGCTAGTCGATTTAATTTCACTCTCAGGTATAGTGAAGTATTTGTCTGCTGTACATCACTCACTGGGAAGTCAAACTGATTCAAATGATGGTGAAAAAATTGTTAAGTGCCATAGCTACAAAAAAATACCTGCGCTAAAAAACTTGGTTGTTTCATACCTAAATAAAAGGGAGAAAAATTTATATTCCACAAAATATAGGTATAGATGCATTACCCATTATTCTTCTTGACAGTAAGGATCAGAAAATGGATTTTAGAGAGGATTTTAAAGAAGACTTTAGAAAGGAATCATTAAAGGTTCTCATTACTAGTCCCAAAGTGTTTTCCAGCTCTCTGTGGCTCTGCTGGTGTTCTGGGACCATTTTGCTGGACACACTGAAAGCACGCTTCAGCAGTGCAAAGGCACAGTGCTTCCTGAATTCAGCCCATCTTCTGGGATTCAACAAGGAGAACCAAGGCAACTAATTTCAATCTTGGAACATCAGCTAAATTGTGAAGTCTTTGTTTATATGATTCTGGGCATGTAGTCATAGATGGAGATGAAACTGAATCCTTCTCAAAAAGTCCATCAAAGCATTGCTTTCATCTATGTGTGTTGCTTTGTTGAGAAGTTTCCAACCACAAGGATAATACTATAAGCATTCTTTGCCAAAATTTTTCGAGAAGTAGCATCCAGGTCATGGGATTCAATGCTAAATTAATACTGAAGTTCCTCAAATTTATCGTAATTGTTTTTAGGTTTCAAGTTGGCATTCTCTGGAATCCTCAATGAATCAGAGGTCTCTACTGATGGGGTTCCAAAATACACTGTAGAAACATCTCATCCTCCCGAGAGAGTATACAAACTGTCCATGTGATCTGGTGATCCAGTTTTACGATAAGACTGGAAGACAGTGCTACAGCAGGACAGAGAGTTGAATACACCCTCCAGAGAATACCAGAAGTTTATATGTGCTCTCTCATCTTGCAAACCAGGATTTGAAGTGGATCAATTACGAGATGACAATCTAGAAACTTACTGGCAGTCAGATGGCTCCCAGCCTCATTTAGTGAACATCCAATTCAGAAGAAAAACAACAGTGAAGACATTATGTATTTATGCGGACTACAAATCTGATGACAGCTATACTCCAAGCAAGATCTCAGTCAGAGTAGGAAATAATTTTCATAATCTTCAAGAAATCCGGCAACTTGAATTGGTGCAACCAAGTGGCTGGATTCACGTTCCCTTAACTGATAATCATAAGAAGCCAACTCGTACATTCATGATACAGATTGCTGTTCTAGCCAATCATCAGAACGGAAGAGATACCCACATGAGACAAATTAAAATATACACACCCGTGGAAGAAAGCTCCATTGGTAAATTTCCTACATGTACAACTACTGATTTCATGATGTATCGCTCAATAAGGTGACCTTGAAATAGAACAAGTCATTAAACATATCTTTATCTTGTCAGTAAATATTAAATCTGGTATCTTTATTGAAAAATGCCTCAATTATTTTGCAATTTTTTAATGCATTGAAAAATATTTTATTGTAAGTTTAATAAATAACTTTTGGGTCAAAAAAAAGTTTATACGTACTGGCTCTCACTTTTCCTTTTTTGTTTTTTTTTAATTTTATGTTTTGTATATGTAATTTTTTTGGTTATGACTTAATTGAGAGCTTGGGTATGCATATATAACAAACTTAAATTTGATTTTTAGAAATACCTTTTCTTAAAAGATATTTAACCATCTGCCCTAAGGAATTTCCCACTTGCCTCTTTCCACAGGCTCCAATCTCCAACCATGGCACTTCCCTCCTCATTTTCTTCTTTGTTTTCTTCACAATTTTTCCTATCTTCTCTCATATCATATATATTCCCTTCAACACTGTCATATTCTTAAATAGAGAAGTCAAAAGAACTTTGTGTTTTACTGTCCCAATCTAAATAATACTTAAAGTCTTCTTACTCCTTTTTTTTCCTTTTTTCAGCTTTACTGAGGTACAATTGACAAAAAATTATATATATTTAAGGTGTACAATGTGATGTACACACACACACATTATTTCACATAGTTAGTTACCTTTTCTTTCCTTTCATTCCCCCACTCTCCTCCCCTCTGACAACCACTTATTTGTTCTCTGTATCTATGGGTCTGTTTCTGTATTGTCATGCTTGTTCATTTGTTTTTTTTGTTTTTTTTTTTTAGATTCCACATACAAGTGATATCATACAGTATTTGCCTTTCTCTCTCTGACTTATTTCACTGAGCATAATGCCCTTTAGGTCCATCTGTGTTGTCACAAATTCTCATTCTCTTCAAATAGGTCCTTCAAACTCCTTTCCTATTAAGACAGACGTCAAATATGTTTTGGTGATTTAGCTCAAAAAGAACTCTAAAAGTATGTACCATTTTGGAAATTTTTAAGTTTTCATTTGAAGCTTCTCATAATTTTAATAAGCTTAAGTAGTTGTAAATTATGCAATTTCTAGCATGTTCTAAACATCACACTGTAAATAAAGTTTAAAACAATTTAAACTTAGAATAGAATAATTTATATTAAAAGTAAGTTAAGAGAAGCATGTTGGGAATGGTGGAAAAGGACTTCTGAAAAATCTGCTCTGCCACAGATGAAATGAGACCACTGGCAAAAATTACCAAAATCAACTTTTTCAGAATCTTGGAAATTTAACCAAAGACTTGCAATAATCCAAGGAGAACTTATCAAGAAAAATGACTGAATCTCAGTATGAACAGTAAGCTTTGTGTCATTTAAATTTCCTCTATTCCTATCCCTCTCTTCCCAGGTCCACAGCATGCTTGAAAACCAATAGCCTCACAACTATGATGGCTATAAAAATTAGCAACCTAGTAGCCACTGGAAGAGACAGATGGGTTTGGAGATCCCCAAAAGTCCCATTCACAGAGAAATATTGCCATTTGGAAGCTCCCTGAAAAACTCCATTCTTAGGGTTTGCCTTCATTTGATCAAACTCAAAGCTTGCCCTGTGTGAACAGCCATATTCCTAGAGCATTTGTTGAAAATAATCAGTGGCAATTATTCAACATCAAAGCAGCCTGAGGTGGAGTACTAGTCAGTGCTAAATAAGAGGCTGACTAAAAATCTTAAAAGGAATATCTGAGGAATGATACTTCCATAAGTAGTGCTGTAAAGCTCTGATAATATTCTTGAGAATCTAGAATGCCAAGCACACATGCAGAACTGTGCACATTTCAAGGAAAAGCTGAAAACACCCTAATCACCCACCTCTACCAGAACTTGAGGCTCTCCCCAGGCAGGAATAGAAGGCTAAGGCAGGGTTATAGACTGCCTGTTGGAGCAGTGATGCATGCCTTCCAATACACAGAGAACCACTTGGCAAAGGTTGGAAGATTTATTAATTCAAGATACGTAAGGTAATCTCTGTCCCATCATTAATTGACCACTAAGCTTAATGAGTTTCCAATGCTTCCACATAACTAAAAATAGACTTTATAAACTTAGTGCAGTTAAATCACTAAACAACAACAACAAACAAGGATATCAAGCAAATTCAATGAGGAAAGAACAGTCTTTTTAACAACTGGTGCTGAGCAACAGGAAATCTACACGCAAAAGGAGGAAAATGTACCCCTAATTCACACAATATATAAAAGTTAACTCAAGATATATCATAGATGTAAATGTAAGCACTAAAACTCTAAAATACTTAGAAGAAAACTTAAGAGTAAATCTTTATGAGTTTGACAATGCTTTCTTAGATATGACACCAAAAGCACAGGTGACCAAAAAAAAATTGATTCGATTTCACCAAAATTAAAAACTTTTGTGCTTCATAAGATACCATCAAGAAAATATATATACAGCCCACAGAATGGGAGAACATATTTTGCAGACTTGTACCTAATAAGGGACCTGTATCCAGGACAAATGCTTACAGGTCAACAATAAAAAGACAAATAGCCAAATTAAAAAGTGGCACAGGATTTAAATAGACATCTCTCTAAAGAAGATACACAAATGGTCAATAAGTATATGAAAAGATGCTCAGTATCATTAGTCATTAGGAAAATAAAAATCAAAACCATAATGAAAGATCACTTTATACTCCCTGGGGTAACTAAAATTAAGAACACAGACATTAACAAATTTTGGCAAGGATGTGAAGAAATTGGCACTCTCCTACATTGCTGCTGCGATTGTTAAAGGTGCAACCTCTTTGATAAACATTTCAGCAGCTCCTCAAAATGTTAAACATACAACTACTACATAACTCAGGAGTTCCACTCCTGGATATATAGCAAAGAGAACTGAAAGCAAATGTCCACACAAAAGTTTGTACATGAATGTGCAAAGCAGCATTATTAATAATAGTCCAAAAAGTGGAAACAACAAATGTCCATCAACTGACGAACAGATAAAGAAAACATGGAAATCCATAAAATGGAACATTTGGCCATAAATATGAATGAAGCTTTGATTCATGATGCAACATGGATGAACCCTGAAAACATGCCAGCTGAAAGAAGCCAATATCAAAGACCAAAATGGATAATTCCTTTAATAGGAAATGTCCAGAACAGGCAAACCTGATGAGACAGAAAGTAAATTAGTGGTTCCAAGGGGGAGAAGGAAATGGAGAATGATGATAATAGGCATAATTTTTCTCTTTGGGGTAATGAAAATGTTCTAAAATTAGATAGTGGTTATGGTTGTATAACTCTGTGAACATACTAAAAAGTAGATTGTATACCATGAAAGGAGGAATTTTATGACGTGAATCATGTCTCAATAAAGCCATTACTTAAAAAAGTAAACTAACAGACTTCTTCATTAACAGTCAGAAATCAGCCATTCAATCAGCCTTTTTTGAGGGGGGAGAGAATGCTGTATGATCAGTTTAGTGTTCACTGATTAAAAGTGAGGCTGAATAATTTTATAAGTGTTCATTAGACATTTGCATTTATTTTAATCATCTGTCTAGTGATTTGATTTCTTTTAATATTGCTTACTTTATTATAATTAATATATAAGAATTGTCCACATAATAACATCAGTCATTGATCAAATACATTGAAAATTCTTTCCCAATTTGTGGCTTACCTTGTTTCTAGTACTGATTTATATGCAAAACTTCAAATGTCTATTTATTGAAATCCATCCATTTTTCTTTTATCATTTTTTATTTCATTTTTATAAAAACCTTCTTGTTGTGGAATCACATTAATATTTGCTTAATTTTTTTTGCTTTTTTGTAGATTCATATGCTGTATTTAATTCTTTAACCAATCCGGATTATATTTTGAAGTTCTGAAGTATGGCATGTTATTGGGAATGTAATTATGGTTAAAAATAATTGTCCTAGCACTACTTAGAAAATATTTCATCAATTTGCACTGAGTTAAAATACCATTTTTATCACATACTAGTGTTTTCACTGATACTTAGGTTTGATGGTTAAGTTTTCTCTTCTGTTCCTTGTACTGATATCTCCCTATTAATTACTATAATTTTACAATGTACTTTAACATTTAAAAGCCAAGTACAACATTAAATAAGCTATATTTTTTATAGAATTATCCTGGCTATTCTCATAGATTTAATCTTACACATGAAATTTAGAATCATTTGATAAAGTTTCCCAACATTTTTAATAGGGATTTTGAGTCATGTTACAAAGTATTAAAGTGGGAGGATCTCAAATTGTACAGGCTGAGACAATGTTTAATTCTGTGTCATAAACACTTGACTTCTCAAAACCTGTTTCTTCATCTACAAATAATAATAATCCTAACCAGTAAACTATGTAAGTCTTAAAAAAGCATGCATACTTATACATCTATTACTTGACATAATATCTACCCCAGAGTAAAACATTTAAGAAAAGTTACACAATACTACTTTAAAATTTTAATTGGATTTATCATTTATTTAGGGGGATAATTGGTACTCAGATTTAGTATGTTTCTAATTCAGGAAAACAATTATTGAAGTGTTCTTTCTCTTTTCCTTTCCTAATCTTTATAGAGGTTCTTCAACAAGTCTAGAACATATTTTCACCTTAAAATCATTTGTATTACTTATTTTCATTGCTTTGTGAATGAGAATATTTGCCATTATACTGACTAAACTTTCATACTGATATATTATAAACAAATTGATTTTGTAACTGATTACATTACTAATCTTGCTTGTTAGGGCTAAAATTTTTAATCAATTATTCTGAGTTTTCTAAACAAGTATGTTTTCTAGCAACGATAATTTTATCTTTTTCTTTCCAATATTAACATCTAAATTTTTTCTTCCTTTATTATATTCTCTAGAACTTTCAGAATCATCTTGAATAACAGCGATAATAGACATCCTTATGTTGTTCTGGTTCCTAATTTTAATTAAAATGTATTCAATGTTTCAAAATCAAGTAAAATGCTGATTATTGTTAAAATAAACTTTATCACAGCATTGTTTTATTTTTAGTTTGTGCCAATTTTTTTTAGAAAGGGATATCGCATTTCATCAAGATATTCTTTGAAATATGACAAAATATTTCTTTTTCTGAATTATTGATTGATTCAATGACTTACTGAAATTGATCTATTTTGATCCATCCTTGTATTTTGAAGTAAAAATGTTACAACATAAGCACTGAAACCAGATGCCCTGTGTTTCAAAACTGGCTCTGAAACTTATTAACTATATAATTTAGGGCCTATTAACCTCAGTTTCTTCATCTACAAAATGGGGATAATAAGGTTGCTTTCCTCATGGGATTATCTTGAAGCTTAAAGTGTTAATACATATAATGATGGTTTACTTTTTAATATTCTTTTGGGTTTTCTCTGAATTTATTTTGTTATGTTTGTATCTAGCTTTGGAAGTACACTGTACCATTTATTTTTGTATACTTCACTGGCCAGACTTTGGAACCATTTCAGGAGATTCTTGCATTCTTTCAGATTTTGAAATTATTAGCATTAAATTGTATTTAGTGATCCAACATATTTAATCTCAGCCATACATATTATTTTATAGTTAGCCTTACTTTTAATTCTCCTTATGAGCTTTTCCCTTTCAGTTGTTAGCTATATTAGTTTCCTATTGTCACTGTTACAAATTATCACAAGCTTAGAGTCTTAAAGCAACCAATTATGTAACAACTGTATTGTACATATAAAAACATGATAGTTTTTATAGTTTATTCTATATATTATATGCATATATATGACATATAATTATTTCAGAAGTCTAAAACATGTGCACAGGCTGTGCCCTTTTGGCAAGCTCTTGGGGAGATCCATTTCCCTGCCTTTCCCACTTCAAAAGGATGCTCCTATTCCTTGGCTCATGGTCCCTTCCTCCATTTTCGAAACCAGCAGTGTAACATATTTTCTCCTTCTAACCTCTGTTGAGTCCTTGCAGCTCTCTGACTCTACCTCTACTGCCTCCCCCAGACTAGGAATCTTATGGTTACCTTGGGCACACTGGGATAATTCCGGATTTTCTCCCCTTTTCAAGATCCTTAACTTAATCATATATCCGAAGTCATTTTCACCATTTATGATAACCCACTCACAAGTTCCTGGTTAGGATGTGACATCTCTGGGAGGCCTACCAGATTATTACCAGATTAGCTATATTACAGATTTCATATTTTAGTTTTCTTCAAAGAACATTATCTTGGAGCGATTTGTTTATTTGGGGTTTTTTTAGTTATTTATAAGTTTCTGTTTTCTTCAACTCTGGTTATATTCATTTGTCCAACTGTTTAATACCTATTTATTTTTTCTTATTTTTAAATTTAAGCATTTACATCTCTGAATTCTTGTCAGATTACAGCTTTGGATGCACACCATACACTTTGTTTGGTGATGTTCCCATTGTCATTTTACAATTGGTAATCGCAGGCTTGACATTCTCCTTGATCTTAGCATTATTCAAGAAAGAATTATTTTTATTGCAAGTGACATTTTAAACTTGTACTTTGTTATTAATTTCTGGTTATGCATTGTATTAAGATAACATCCTAAATACTTTATGCCTTTTGAGATTTTTTTAGGTTGTATTTGTGGCCTAATAAGTAACCAGTTTATATAAATTCAAGTTACTTTTTGATAGGATATAGAATGTGATATTAATTAGCATTATTAACTATATTAACTTTATTTTATATCCACTATAGGGTTATTTATCTTTGCCTAATTTGTAGGCTATTACAGTCCATTATACTGCCATGGATTAGGATATATGGTCATACTACAAGAACACTGAGATGTTGTTCTCAGAGAAGTTTTTAAAATTTTAGATAAAAATTGTAACAAATATGTAAGTAGAAAAAAATTTAGTATACATTTATTTGTGGACAATAAAAACTAACTGCTTGCCTGCATACTTCATTCATATTTTTGCACAAGTGCCTACCGAAGTACATTTAGGGAAAAGCAAAGCTAAATTTAAAACAGTAAACATATTCTTTTTTTTAAAATGTCAATTTAATGTCTCACTTTCTATCTTCTGATCTTTTGAAAAAGCTTTTGACTTTGCCCATCCATAGTGGAATTAGAAACAGCAAACACTGACATGGCATTATTGTCAAAAAGTATGAGGAACTTACTTTACAATAGGTAACTGCTGTCCCAGCAAAAGCCCAATGTTGGTTTTAGCTAGTTTTTCTTTAACCTTCTGGATTGCAGCAGAGAACTGATACTGAAACCATGTCTCCAAGTTCAAACTAAATGAGTTTGATGGTGTCAGCTTAACTGGAGCCAAAATAAGCCTACAGTATATGTTTATAGTCTCTGTTTTATACATGTCTGGCGCACAGGAACAATTGAAGTTGAATTACTTCTCACCCCTGGAGAGTGCAGTCCTTCAGTGTCATGACAAAGGTCACTGACAGGTCATCATGGATAAGACAGCTTCTGGATATCAAAGTACAGTTTCTAAAACTTGTCTGTTTTCTTCCCTTTCACAAAAACCAATTGTAAAAATGTTTTCATAAGAAATATATCTGTGCACATTTCCATGTCCAAATTTAAAATACTTATTTTCAATGTGGGTACAGAAAATTGTAAACTGTACCTGAGAACTATGGCTATATTTGGAAGCATTTTTTACTTTGAATTATACAGAATATGACTAGAAATAAGAAAACTTCACTGATGTATCAATGTCAAAAAAAAAAAATCATAGCTTTGCCCAGGTTAACAGTGAGCTTCACTGACAGGTGCCAGAAGCTGGTGAACCAAGTATGAAGAATATATTCCCCAGTTCAAAGGAACAGAACATTTTTCAAATCCTTCAGTACACATAAAGAACATTTATTTTTATATAAAGTGGTCACTACTGTAATTTTAAATTTCATTTCTTATTCTGCCCACCACCCTTTTTGAGCAGAATGAGTTTCCAAATGTTGATTTTCTTTAAATGTAAATGTTATAAAGACCAATTACTCAAAGGATATTCTATCCTAATTATGACAAACTTCATTTTAATATTCAAGATGGTGGTATGTATAAATAATAAGTTTGAGATCTAATGGTCCACTTTCAGCATTGATCAACTGATCCATGTGATGTCTTGTTGCTGTCGCTATACTGACCTCTGCAGGCTTCTGAAGTTGGGAACAACTGTTTACTCTGTGTAGCACTGCTGGCTATTGTACAAGAGTAAAATGACGGAGTTTATAGTCATAAAGGACTTACACATTTTAAGAGTTACTGATGAGCTAAAATCCCTTTTTATTCTATCTTTCATAAAGAACTTTGTATAGATACGTTTTGAAGAACAATTTCAAAAGCAGTATTGATCATTTTTTATTACTAAATAACTTTCTTGCCCAACAAACCTGTTTAAGATGAAAAATCTCCCTTTAAAATGAACACTTTAAAAGTCATTTTTAATGATTAATACAGGAAAAGACTCTTGGTCAGTTAGTAGGTGCAATGATTTTAGTTGAAAAAATATTCCTTTGCAAATAAACTATATGTTGACTCTGATTTTATCCCATGTGCAGTTTGGTTCTTTTTCCATCTGTTACTACGTAATAAGCACTTTCACTTGCAAGTTAGGGAGCCACTTGCAGACTTGAAGCTCAAATGAGGCAGACTATGAATTCTAATATAAATATTACAACTAGAAAATAAGTTTTCTGAAATATCTATGTTGAATTCAATTTTATCAGTTAGAATTATGCATTACCTGTAAAGAACTAGTCAGTTCCTCCCAGCTTAAGTCTTCATACCCCTCTAATAATTTGTCTCTAACATTTGTTCATGTCCAACTATAACTTCCCAATTAGTCTCTTACACTTCATATATGTATATTATATATATATAATATACATATATATTATATGTATATATAAAATTTGTAACTCATGGTCCAGTCTGGTTGATTTGCAGAGCAGTGCTCCAAACTTTAAGTTAGCAACAAAAGCATGTTGAACTACAGCTCTGTGTATGCCTATTTGTGGTTTAACAAATGACAAAAAATTTGGTACTGGAAATATTTTTGTATGGTTTATGTTTTCCTTTGCTTTCTTTGCATTTACTGATTTTAGTAATCATTTCACCCATTTCCTATAGCTACCCAAACTATTTTCTTAAACAGATACAGGGGATATTCAAGTAGTTTCTGGCTCTCCGTCAAGTAAAAAAAATCATTTATTAAATGAACTTTTACTAATGCATCTTTGAAAACTGAATTGTGCTATGTTCTACCACCTTTCCTCTATCTGTAAAACTACAGGCGATACGGATTCTGTAGTAGTTCATCTCATCCTAGCTGCTGACAACTGAATCCTGTGTCCCAGAATTTAAATAGTCCAAAACTTTCATTATAAGCCACTATCATTTCAAACACTGTATGTTTTAGAATTGATGTTAATAGTACTTTGATTAGTTTAGCCAAGAAATATACTTTTATATGAAATATACAGGCAAAGCCAGGCAAAAAAGTGTCCTTAATATATTATCCCTACGAATTTTTGGAAGAATAATTGGGAAAATTTTAACATTGACTAGGTATTGGAGAATCTTAAGGGATTACTATTAATGTTTTATGTGTGTTCCAGTTATGTTTCTAATAAGTCCTTATCATATCGAAATACATGCTGAACTGTTTGCTGATTAAATTATATAACTTCTGGAATTAGCTTCAAAATATTCCAGTGGTATTGCTGGGGTAGGGCAAGTAGTAGTTGGTGAAAATATAGATGAAAAAAACACTGCCTTCAAAAATCTAGGTGGTAAAAACTGGAGGTTCACGATACTATTCTTTGATTTCCCAACCCCAACTTGAAAATAACAGTAATTATTTCACACCTCTTCCTAATCATTCAACTGAACCAGCATCTCAAACCTGGGTCACTGAAGTTCTCCTTTATCCATATTCTTTTAATACAAAAAGTTACGCACTCTAGATCTGGCCAGTTCCAGACCCACCAATAAGCCTACCTGTCCTCTCTTCTACTTTATAATGCAGCATTTGATTTCCTAAATACACTAGTACCATGTTCTATACCATTCTGTTTCATGCCTACACAACTTTGCAGGTATTGTTCCACCCTCTACTCCATGTGTCTACTCTTTCTCTTGTTTCTTCAAAAGTGAGGTCAGATACCACCTCTTCCAAAAACCTGTTTCATTTAGCTAAAACCTCAAAAGATTCGCTAGTTATGCATTCAATTCTCTTTCTGTTACAGCTCTACTTTGTACTTTTTTTTTTTTTTGTGGTACGCGGGCCTCTCACTGTTGTGGCCTCTCCCGTTGCGGAGCACAGGCTCCGGATGCGCAGGCTCAGCGGCCATGGCTCATGGGCCCAGCCGTTCCGCGGCATGTGGGATCTTCCCGGACCGGGGCACGAACCCGTGTCCCCTGCATCGGCCGGTGGACTCTCAACCACTGCACCACCAGGGAAGCCCTGTACTTTTTAATTATTATACTTAATCGTACATTGCATTTTATCACTTTACACATATCTCACTGAAAGTATTTAAGATTTTATTGCATGTGTATAATGCATGGATGTTATTTCTAATTACATTTTATTTCCCTAGTCCTGTTTATTCTCCCCTTCATCATTCTTACCTGTTTTTTATTCATATTATTTATACTGTTACAATGTATTTTTTAAGGCTGCCTTAAATAATTTTTTATACATTTGGAGCATACATAAATGAGCCAACAAATAATCTTCCTTACTAATCGTGAAACTCTTCAGGACACCTAATGTCTCTTGTTGACTTCTGTATACCCAGCAATAAAGCTGTGTTAAACTAAATTGAAAAAACAAAAAAATTCAAAAGAACAGTTAGTAGTGGTTTACTATAGAAGGAGAAGGACAGTGAGAGAAGATTTCTGGAATTATCCAGTTTAGAAAATGCTCTAAAATAAATTTCTAAAACTTTATTTTCCATTTTATATTTTCTAATGTATAAAGTTGTTACTTTTTATTACATGAAACTGGATGTACATTATTGATCTGGAGCCTAATTGTTTTTTTTAATCTTTCATTATAATTACATAGTATTCTTTTTGGTGGTGTTGTTGTCTTGCCTTAAGAAAACAACTATTTAATTGTTATAATGGCTGGACCAAAGCACATATTACTCTATAGGTTTGTTTGTTGATAAATCTTAAGTTATCATGAAGATACATTTGTACACATGTTAATTCACAAACATATTTACAAAGCTAGGTAGAGTTTTCATCTCAATTAAGTATCCTTTCATTTACCATGGTGAAATTAACAATCAACATACAAAAAGTAATGGGAAAGCTGAAGACATAATTCTGCTCTTAAGTGTTTTCATATAATTTCAATTCCCTTTAAATAATATTCCTGGATTATGAGCAATTAAAACTGTGGGCTATACAATCTAAGCAACTTTATTAAAATTCATAAATTTTCAGAATAGGAGAAGGCCATATGCAAATATTTTTAATATAGTAGATGTTTATGGTAGCATTCAGTCTAAAATTCAGTAGAACTATTAGATCCCATTTAGGGTGTTAAACTGTCACATACACACTTGTATAAATACCATTTGGAATAGGGAGAAACTTAGTTGTTTTAGGAAGGAATGGAGGTATTACTATAATCCTCCTGCCCATGAAATTTACTTTAATACTAACAGTCTTTAACCTTGATTGTAAATAGAAGCAATAGGTGGGCTTTATCACCAGCAAGATCAAGGCGCCTTAGGACTAATACAGCTGAAGACTAATTCAAACATATGTGTCCATGAGCTGCCCCTTCCCTCCCTCACCACTACTGTATAGGCACTGTGCTATGGCTTTCAGATCAGCAATCAAAAATTCCAGTATAAGAAATCATTTGGCAAGTTCAAGTTTCTCTCTCAAAGCCTGCTTCCAACTCCTACAACACTGTCATGGAGGTAGTTATGGGTAAGACCAAGAAGGCTCCCCCTGAATGCCCTGCTTCTCTCCCAAACTGGTTAGGAGTGGAATGTAATAAAAGTAATAAAGACAATCATAACATTTATTTCCAGCTTACTGTTGGCAGACACTCTGCTAAGTCCAACTTTCAGTCAGACCCTTGTAATTAATTTGTGTGATTTCAGATTGCAAGGCTTTTATCTGACTCTTTGTCTTTTGACTTACTCATAACTATTGCTTGGATTAAAATCCTGAAGCTGCAAGCGGGAAGAGATATGGGAATATATGTATATATATAACTGATTCATTTTGTTGTGAAGCTGAAACTAACATACCATTGTAAAGCAATTATACTCCAATAAAGATGTTAAAAAAAAAAAAAGAAACAGAAACTCAAAGAAGCAACTTTAGAACAATAAAAGCTATTTATCTAAAACTGACAAAAAAAAAAATCCTGAAGCTGGACAATAAACGAAAAATAATTTGCTTTAATTTTCTTGAACAAAAGACAAGGTAATATTCGTGTTCCACATTAAATCTAAAACCTAAGCCAAGACATTTTGAAAGTTAAAGCATTCTTTAATAATTTCTTTAAATTTTTATACCAGAGATGGGGTATGATTTTATAACCACAACTTCAGATGTACAAAATTATTTTTTATTTCTCTGTAACTTAACTTAGCTCATGGCCCTCCATTTTTACATAATCCTGTCATTTTAAGGTACACTCAGCCACTTTCAGTTGAAATTTGCCATTTCAAGATTATATTGCCCTTTCCCATGTTTCATGCCATCTCTCCATGAGTGATCCACAAGGGAGGCTGGGAGGAGTTAACTTGTCCATCACTATCCTCCAACTTGCTCTAACTTCTACAGTTTGCATAGAGGCATTCATTTTTGGTACCCAATCCTACTGCATCCATGCCCCCCAGTCACCAGGGTCATGAATTCCCTTTTCATTAAATGCTAATCAGAAACCCCTTCAGGTTCACTGGCAAATGGTCAGCTACTTCTGTGGCCCTTCCCCACCTCATGAGAGGTCTAGTACCTTTAATGTGATCTCCAGTGTACTGTATAGAATCCAAGGGATTTTGAATGGCTAGCTAAGGCTAATCCAAAAAACGTAAAAAGGAACAGGTAAAGTTAATTGATAATACACTGTTTTTAACTCATATATTCAAATAATAATAGAAAATCTACTTTAATTTTGGAAAGAAATTCCAGATCTAATAAGCCTCAAAAAATCCCCAAGAAAGTCTGTTTTTAGTATATATTTATTCCAGATTTAAGGATGACTTTTACATAGCTTGATAGACTTTTTTTTTTAATTTATTTACTTTATTTATTTTTGGCTGCGTTCAGTCTTCGTTTCTGTGTGCAGGCTTTCTCTAGTTGTGGCGAGTGGCGGCTATTCTTCGTTGCGGTGTGCCAGCTTCTCTTGCGGTGGCTTCTCTTGTTGCGGAGCATGGGCTCTAGGCACGCAGGCTTCAGTAGTTGTGGCACGCAGGCTCAGTAGTTGTGGCGCATGGGCTTAGTTGCTCCGCGGCATGTGTGATCTTCCCGGACCAGGGCTCGAACCCGTGTCCCCTGCATTGGCAGGCAGATTCTTAACCACTGCACCACCAGGGAAGCCTGACAGACCTTTGTTTTAATGCAGGATTTGGAGATTCATTTGAATCCCAATCACCCCTCCCTTCTACCCACGACCCACTTAAAAAAAAGAAAAAAACCCGGTAATGTTTTGATCTCGAGGTGGTATGGGCTACTAACACATGGATACAGTCAAAATCTCAAGAGAGCATATTCTGAAGTCTTTATAAAGGCAATATGACAGCTAGGGATAAAACTCAGAAGTAATATTTATTAGGATTATAGTAACGTTACTGTGTGATGTTTGTCCAGTATATTTTACCAACTTAAACTTTTTGAAAGTAATTTTTATTTTATAATTGTATTTGTGCAGATTCATTTGATAAATTAAACTTCTTACAATTCTATTTACTCTATTTACGCTAAATCTGAATATCAGTCCACTTCTCAGGCTAGTGCTGGATAACAAGCTAATATTGAGCAAGATACTATTCTATTATAGTTAACTATGACAACAGAAGCAACTTCTCTTTTCACTTTTATAAAGTATATTTAAATTCATCTTCAATCTGTCTCCACGCAAATACGACCACCACTGCTACTATATACACTGTGACCCACCTGTGTTAAAGGATCAGGATCTCAGGTATGCTATTTATTCTAAATATAATGCACTTCTTTGTCCAATAAGAGATCAGAGCATCATCCTGTTAATTCAACCTTAATGGAGATTTTATCCTACCAACATATGTAACCATTTAATTCTTTACCTTATTTTTACTGGGGTCAGAACAGCTTTACTAAAGTGATCAAGTTTCTCTATGCTTTGGTCTACAATGTGGAAAAAAAAAAAAAAAGATGGTCAAATGGCACACATCCAAAGCATTTTTAAATGTTGATAATTATGTTTTATAAACTGGATAATTTTATAAGTGAAAGGTCCTGTATTATTAAAACTTAGAACATATTTATCTAGGGGAGAAACATTTTCTGTTAAACCCATTAGACCGTATAAGTCAGCACAATATGTCTAAGTTTTTCTTAGCTGATCTGAAACAATTCAGCTGTGTCAGATGGAAAGGTCATAAAAGAGTTTCACATTCTGAGTGACTATGCGATTGGTAAATTAAAAGAAAAAAGTGTTAAACTTACACTCACAATATGTTTTCACATTTATATTGTTGCCTTTTCATAACTCTTTTTTTTCCTGTTTCTTGTGTTTTATGATAAAATGCAGAATGGAAGGAAAAATATCCATGAATCACAAGCCATGTGTTCTACCCACACCATTAACTAGTTGTCAAATCTGAGATAAGCCTGTTAACTTCTTTGAGCTTCATTTTTCTTTATGTTTCATTTAAAACATTAATAATATGCACACTCCTTTCCTTTCTGTAATATAATGTAATTGACATATCACAGCTCCTCAATAAAAGGAAAGGACCATATTGAAGGAGTATCCTCCAGGTTTAGATAAATGTTCAGATAGTTTCTGGACCTGGTATCTACATCACAATAGCAGATAAATAATAACAATAAACCTGATTTAAATGATGAATTCAGTTCAGTAGAATGGTTCCTAACTTATGAAGATAGAACTTGTGTATCCCCAGAAACAATGATGGGATTCAGAAGACACCTGAACATTTACCTTAGATATAGCAAGAAATGGCTGTATCTTAATAAAACACTGTTGCTTCGTATAATAGGGAGAAATTATAAAAGGCATATTTGAAGACAAATAATTTGAGTTACATGGTATTTATACACTGGGCCATTTTTTTCAGCTGTAAATCTAGGGATTTACAAATTTGTGTTTGATGAAACTCTAACCCATCTTTTCTCTCAAACTGTAAAGGGAAACCTCCTCTCCTCTCAGCCAGAAAAACATCAAGAAGAAGCAATGTCAAAGGATAGGAGGAACAGCAGTGGAAATATTAGAATATTACTTTTGGCTAAAGCATTATAGTAGAAAACAGTACATCTCAGGTGAGAATTAGATTGGGTAGAGCCTGAGAGAAAAGGATCTGTAAAAGGGCTTACACAGAACTTACTATGTGTCAGGCACCGTTCTAAGCACTTTACATATATTAACTCAATCAACTCTCACACTCAATAAGATAGGTTGGATTACTACCCCCCACGAGGCACTGAGGCACAGAAGGGTTAAGAACTATGCTTCAAATCACAAAATGTTTAAATTGGTTACTCACCCCAAAACAACTACATCTATCCTTTCAGATGTTTTTCATTTTTTTCCTCTTGTATCCCCACAGTATCTGCTTAATTATTTACAATACAAAATTAATTTTTGTAAATCACTGTATTTTAATTTCGCCATATTTTACATATATGTTCTTTATAGAATTTCAGCGCAATTTTCCAGCAAGTCTCGTCATTGTTCTACTGCAATCATATGGATTGGAGTCATTTTAATGAATCTCAATCTCTAACTTCTAAAATGGACACCACATTTATAAGAATTTATGGAAAGAATCAGACTGGTGTAGAATGCCGTAATTAGGTGTATAATAAGAGCATCACAATTTGCAATGCATCCTACAGAGGAATAGCCGCCTACTACGATTTAACTAGGATTGGGCAAATGTGCAGCCCTCAGCGCCATTTATGAATTAATCAGGTGCACAAGCACCTCTTAGGAGCCTTCATACCGAGTGAGGAAACCTCCTAAGGGACATCATATTAAAACAGCCCTACAAAACTCATTAGTAGAAACTACATCTTCCTATTTTTAATTTAAATATATAATAGAAAAAGAAACAATCTCTTTCAATCTACCACTGGACTTGAATTAGGATCATTGCAATGCAGAAATTACTAAAGTTTTGTGTTTAGTTTCTGAATAAATGCATATTTTATGTCCACGAAATTCCAAAACTAAAAGAAATATGAAAAAAAGCATTCTGATGTAGTTAATAATGTATCTAAAACACATATACCTTACAAAACTTCCAAACAGAGGCACGCATAAATACTTTTTTTTATTTCATCCTGAAGGCAACATAAAATATATGTGGTTAAAATGATCCCCTTGCTTAATTCAAGCCAATGCCAACTTCATATGACTTATCTATAAATGAGCTTTGAAATTGAACCAAAAATTAGGCAAAGTTGTAAAAAGTCACTATTTGCTTCTTTAGCTTAGCTATTACAGAAGTACTTTTTAATGCTTTCAGGCAGAGCAGGTAATATAAAATTTCCAATACTGACTTTAACTTGAGACAAGGATACACTTTAGGAGTTATTAGCACTCTGCAAAGCGTGTTAAGTCTGACATTCATGATGTCTCCGTTATTAAATAGATACTGGTACGTACTGATTTTCTTATAAAACTTAATAATGATAATGACCTTTCCTTTAGGAATTGGGTTTCCACGTTAAAAACACAGGTAGATATATAGAATTTGATACCAGATACAGACTGTAGCAGACTGCTGAGTTTTTATAAAGAGAGAAGTTGAAATGCATTTCTCACCTTGGGCTTTGAATACTGGTGTGCCATCATGGCCATCAAATGTATATATTTCAGTTCATAGTGAATATAATTAGTGTTACACTCAATTAATTACCTGATTCACTGTCCTTATGCCCCACTGCATCATTCTACTGTAGTGATTTGCACATCAGAAAATCCTATTAAAGGAAGAGCAGCTGATGGCACACATTTTTTCCATGTCATTTTGCTCTACTTAAAAAGTAGTATTCAGCCAAATTTTTATGACCACACAGAAGCTAGTAGCTTATAGAGATGATGCTACAATCCTTAACCTTATTCATAATCCAAGATTAAGGTTTATTCCAATATGATGTAATTAGGGATTCAATGATCCAATTAGTATTGTTTTGTTTTCCTCCAAAGTCTGAAATTCTCGTAAGCAAAAACTAATCACATTATTAATATTTCATTCAATATTCAAATGTGTGAAATAGCCATTAATGGCTACCATTTTTATTTTTGGCCCTGAGGCAGTAAGTTGCTTTATGACATGTTAAGTTGTATGTTCGTCAAGGGCCAAAGAAGGGAAATCAATTATAAAATAATGTTTGTACCTATCAAGGATAAAGAAAATTTAACTGTTTGCACTCAAAAACACTTTCTCAGTATTAAAAATTTTAGGTGCTTCTCTAAGCCTGTAATATTGGCTTGCACTATATAACTTGTATTTTACCTTAGCTCCAATCACTTGTACAAGCTGATTTTTATATAATTAGCAATTAGCAATCAACAATAAGACTCCCACACATCAATTGTTTAAGTCTTTTACAAGGGTATGAAAATTCAGCCCAACTAGATTTGAGTCCAACTTAAACTCTGGCTCTTGTTTTAGCTACCCATATTAATTCCCACAATCTTTTGAACCATCCGTTCAAACGTTTTTGAGTCCCATTAGTGTGTTTGTGCAGGTATTCTGCACAGCATGAAATGCTATGTAGATAATAAGTTATAATTTGAATGCCCATTCCTTTTGTAGATGGTAGGATCATTCTCTTATCACTGGTGAAATTCACACTCAAATATATTTTTAACACTGTGTTGACTCAGTCTTAATTAGTTTGCACATGGAGCGCCTTACTCAACTGACAAGAAAATATGAAAGTTAAAAATTATTTTTCTTTTCATATAGGCCATAATGATAGATTGGGATGGAAAGGCATTTAACTGTAGGAATATTGTTAGAAGACATGTCTAAAGTGAGACATTGGGATCACCTGGAAAATAAAGACTAAAATGTGTTTTCATCTTGCCCAGTAAGGGCTCAACCATGTGCGGCTTTGAGAGAGCCATGGGAGTAAGTGAGTGTGCAGTGGACAAGAATCGTTGGTTTTTAGCATTTGCTGAAGACTAATAAGCTGTGTTACCTTGAAAGTGAACCATTACCAACTCTGAGCATCAGTTACCTCATCTGTACAAGAAGGCTTTCATCAAAATCGGGAATTTTTAAACTTTCATCCTTAGAACCTCTGGAGTCTATGGCATAATTCAGAAGCCTCTGAGAGATGTAACCAAATGTAGCATGGGCAAAGATCCAGACCTTCTGCCCCATTCAATAACATCAATTTGTTTTCTATTTTGAGGTTCCCATGATTTCATTTGAAAAAAATTAAAAAGGTGTGGGAGTGGTAATGCTGTTAAAAAATCAAAAGGACTGTTTCTACATGATCTTGAGTTTCATTCAGTTTTAAAATGCCATACATTTTTTAACATTGGAATAACCATCTCTTATCTAAAGAGTTATAAATCCTCTTACCTAGTTATTTATTTACTTAAACACTTAGATGGTGACTTCTATGTGCCTGGTTCGATTCTGACGACTTCATAAATAATAACTCATTTACTCTTGTAAGACAGATATCATATAATGATCCCTATTTTGCAAATGAGGAAAACAAAGGCACAGAGAGGTTATCTCTCCAAGGTCACAGGGATAGCAACTGGTAGAACTAGGACTTGGACCCAGGCTGCTGGCTCTAGAATCCATTGGGCTTAATCCCTACATTGCTCTATCTCTCATATATTTCAAATGTATTAGTGATATACTAGTGATACAAATGTGGATTGATTAATATCCTTTAACAAGTCTATAATGATTCAGATATATGAGAGCTTTTTATCTCTTCCCAACAATGTTAAAATTTGACTTTTCCCATGTAAAATAATGTAACATGGCCTTTGTGCGACTGTCAACTACAAGAATATAACCATCATTAAGGTTTGATGCTCTCATGGTCAGATTAACATAAATGAGTAAATATTCATATTATTTATATGAATTACTTTTAGAGAAGATTATGTTTTGGAAAATATTGGTATATTGCTTGAAAATAGACCTTGAGGTTTAACACTTTCAAATTCGTTAGTAAATGAAAATAGAAAAACATCTAATTCTACTGTTTTAAAAAATACTAGAGATAGACTATAGGAAGCTTATTTTAAGAGGCCCTTTTAAATTGTGAGTCTGAGACATAATATCCTTTAGCGTACACTGCCCATTATTTTTAACAATAGAGGTATCCTCAATTGTGATGTTAATAAATGTTAGGAGAATATATTCACACAGTGTGTCCTTTATCACTTTTTTCACAAACTGTTTTAACTTTTTTCACACACTGTGGCAAAATGTAATCTTAGAAATTTAGGATTAATGAATTTATTACCCATTACTGTTTTTTCACTGAAGCAATCCATAAAATATACTGACTTTAGTTAAGTGAAGAGAGTACATAAACTTTCACTTAGTTTGCAACTTGGTACAGCAACTCTTGACTATCTAGGATTATTTTCATAGATGGACACAGAGATGTGGAAAGATGTGAATAACTCTAGTGAGTAAGGTAGAAATATTAAAATGAGGTTATGACTAGATGTTCACTATTGATGATTTAATTATCCATACTATACCTACTTTGCTATTGCTAAAGAACAGCAAGAATTTTTTATATCATCTATATTGGTGACTATTCATACAGTAATGAAGAGATAGGTGATCTTAGAAGGGAGCATGTTAATACACATTTTGTAATTTTCTTACACTGTTATCGTTAAGTTGTTAAGCTTTACTTAATTATTCTGACACTTCAGAAAACCCTTCTACTTCATCTTCACAAAGAATGTTTTTAAGTTAACACACAACACATTTTAAAAATAACTTAATAAGGAGAACACATACCATCAAAGCATTTGACAATAATATTATATTTTAGAGTCTCTACTAAAAAGATAGCCTCTTATCTCCAGATCTTTCTTCCAGGATTACTTGTTTCAATTATTTACCTATTCATTAATTCATTTCCGTCTTTTCCCCAAGAGGTTTCAAGACTCTTTTACAAAAAGAATAAATCAAACAAAAATAATATAGTAGAAATAAAAGGAGGAAACCAGGGCTAAAAACAGGAAAGCAAGCATTCCAACATCAAGGATTAATACTGCTGCTGTAATTGAGCATAAAGCCTGCATTAAGTTTCCTGGCAGGCAAGGTAAAAAATACAAAGCAGCAAGTTACAAATCTCTCAGAGAAAAGAAAACATAGCTGCAATTTGCTCCTGAAAAACAAAGTTTTTCCTAGCAGCAAACTTTGAGAAAAATGACTCATGGGAGGCAGTGTTTTGCAAATTGTAGGCCAGCCCATGAAATAATGTCACTGGATCCTGACCAAAATTTAAAATGCAATAGTCAATTTTTGTTATTTACAGTAGTTATATTCTATACAGTACCTGCAAACACTGAATTAGTAAATACTGATTCACTGCCACTGGAGAAATTCAGCATTAAGTACCTGTCTGGCCACATTTTTGTAAACCTATCAATACATAACCTTATTTTATGTTTGTTTCTGTTTAAAAGACACCTTATTTAATACATATTGTTGATTCATTAACATTGAACTCATGGCCAATAGCACTATAACTCATGCCTGAACAAAGTTTATCCAACACACATATTTTCTCAGTAAGGCACACCACGGCCCTCTTGTGCTTAGAAGCACTAGACAGAGCTTCAGCACTATGCTGGGGGCATTTAAAACAGCAGAATCACCAACGAAAAGCACAAAAGTGTGAAAAACTTTTACAGTATGAGAGTTAAACAAGAAAGCAGTGCATTTCACCATGTGTGACCTCAGCTGGTATGTGCCTATCTGGTAACTCAAACTTTTCACCATGCTGCACATACACATAGCTACAAAGGACTGTGAAAGGACTATGAGTGTTGAGTTTGGTCTTAACAAACAAACTTTAGGGTTTAGGCAAATCTGCAAATACAGAATCTACCAATAATGAAGACTGACTCTATACTGGAAGTGAATGGAGAGGAATAAAATAGGAAAAAATTATTAGTGCTCATCTCAGGCAGTCAGGATAAATACTATTTCATGAAAGATTTTTCAGAGCTAATATATATATTGATATAGATGTACACATAAAAATCCATATTAATAGATACACCAAATCACAATGAAAAAATCCTTACTATCATTTTTTTTTATGTTTAGAAATCACTGGAACAGAGGATACACAGTGATGCAATGAACAATTCAATGGCAAATTTTGAAACTTAATTCATCGACTAGTTATTTCTGGGGAGTTTTTACTTGTAAAGACCCTCTGGAAACACTTCAAGAATCCACAGGAGAATTAATGATGGCCTCTTCTAAGGCAGTAACCGTGAAAATGAAAAGAACAAGGCTGATGTTTGACTACTGATAAAATCGGAGAATTCTTGTTGACTGTGTATAAAGTGGAGGAAGGGCGAAGAAGGAACAGGGATCATTTAGAAAGGGAAACCCAAACTACCTGAGAAGAGCGGTTCCATTTTTGAAGAATGAAAGCACATGAGTAAAAGATTTTTTTTCATTTTTTGTTTGTTTAAGGAAATAATAAAATGAAAAAAATGAAGTAGAGTATTAAGAAAGGATTAAATAATATAGCTAAAATCTTTTGATTTCTTTCACTCTCTCCTAAAAGTGCAAATAAGAATTAACTAATAAATAATGTAACTTTAAAAAATATTCTAAATATTCTAATGGAAAACATTATTGCTATAACATGTCTGGCATGTTGCAAAGACCCAAAGAGATGTGAGCTACCTGTAAAGTCGTGTACTAACCGTGTCAGATGAGGGTGGAGGGATGCTATATCACAAAAAGAAAAAAAAAAATCATGTCAGGATTTAAAAGAAGAAAATAAAAATAGTATTTCTCTTTTTTAGCTCAGAAGTGACGTACCAGAGGAATGGTGAGAAAACTATAGAAGTAAAATGGTAATACCTAAGGCAACGAAAATCAAGTTGGCAGTTATATAGGGAAGTATCAATGAATCTCCCATCTGTCCAAGGTCAAATCACACTGCTGCCTTCTTCAGAATATCCCAAGGTGTTTTCCAAGATTTTTAGAAGTTAAGTCTTCAATGTAAGAAATTCTACCCCAATCAATTCATTTTTCTTCCTTTCTTTTCTTTTTTCATTCCTTCCTTCTTTTCTTCCTTCCTCTAAGACCAATGTGCTAATAGAAAATATTCTAAGGACAACATGTTGCTTTTCAATGTCTAAATACCCTGTATGTGTTATATCATCATCCCATAACACATTATGAATCTGCTACGGCTGACAGGAGTAAAGGTCCTTACTGTTTATTATTTTCCTTCAGTTATTGAGATTTTTGTCTCACTAGGTGTCCCTGGGCTTTTGTGTCTAACTCATGTCAAAAAAGCAAAACACATTCCCTCTGGCCACCAAAACCATATTGATGACAAATATCCAAAAGCTATAATCATAGTTCTCCTGTTAAGACTTCAATACATTTTGAGATGTAAATATCAATCTCATGTAGTTTCAGTTTACAAGGCTCTCAAAATTTGTTACAGTTTTGGTTTCAATAAAACACACCCAAAACATGTTTTGTATAACAGTACTAAGATTAATTCTGTGTTTAAAGCTAAATTATGAAGCTGTTATTAATTTAGAGCTAATGAATATAAAAAGGTGCTATGAGGATAATAATTAAGATTTTAAATGTTTTCTCTTGGGATAAAGAATTTTATCAAATAAGGTAAACACACAAAATTTCTAGGCCTTAGTGGGATTCTCTATGCTTGTAAATTTTTGAGTGATTAAAAAGACAGCAATTTGTTCGCTAGCTTATGATAATTTAAGAAAACACAGATATAAACTGACTTTAAACATTTCGAAGTCTGCATTTCATGACATACTGAATCATAATAACAATAGCCCTTGTCTTTACCTTTTATAACTTTCATCATTAATCTTCACTGAGTTATTGAAAACAAAAGGTCTTATTTTTGTATGTCTAAAGAAAACCTATCGTTTTAATTCCACAGTAGAAGTATACTCAAATATCATACCTCACTTTGTTGAAAATTCAGTAAAGCAAAAGGGAATTTAAACATAAATAAAACATCCTTCAATACAAAACGGGAATTTTATTTTTCATTTTTTCCTGTGCTCAGTGTCAGTCCTAACCAGTACTCAACTCCCTCCTCGCCCTGACCCCAACCTTCTGCCCTCATCTCTTAGTACCTAAGATTGGCTTTGTCTGTTCTTAAAATTGAAATAGCACCTTAACATTATTAGACAGATTTATTTAATAAAAACCACATTATTTCTAAATGGCATTCACCCTCTCAGAAGTTTAAATAATCTGCCAGAAATTTACCCCAGCACTGACCTTGTTTTCTTTAGTAGAGTACAAGCTTTTAATAAAACACTCTGACAGTCAACAGCAAAAAGCTGTTTGTCTCACCTTAATATATAATAACAAGGATAAGTATCGTGGTTCTTTATATGGACATATTTATATAAGCACACAGACATGGGGGTTATTGGTTAGTACAAAAACGCATATTCCAAACGCTCCTTACATTCAAATCCAGCTAGTTATGGTTTGTTTTGATCTTTGAAAATGTGTTTGAAAGTTTTGTGGGCTTACTTCACGTATTATATCCAGTTAAACTTTAATACAAACTGACTCTTCCCCTCTACATAGTTACTCTCCGACTGCTGTCAGTCAGCAGGAGCTCTGCATACACAGACTCATGTTAACAGTGGCCTCTGGAAGGATGTGATTTCTAACCTATTCAGTCTCCTACAGAAAAGCTCAGATTGTATTTCAAACCAAAATAGAAGTTTCTCTGGAGGTGATTCTTTATTCCCCACCTTTACTACCTACTAGCACAAGTAATCAATCAAAAGGGAAATGGATAGTCAACTTTAGATTTGTAACCAATGTGAATGTTCCAACAAAGAGTATGTATGCTTGTATTCCAGAGAAATATGGGAATAGGTGAGTGGGCACTTATGAAATCTCCTTCAAAGAAATCCTATGAAAGAAAGAGATGGTTTTAACATTTTTCCCTCCAGTGAATGGATTATCTAACATCTAAGTTTATCCTGGGCATATGTTTAGTTCATGAACTTTATTATATTTGATGTCAAGGTGGCTTAAAATGGTTTTGCATTCTTGCCCACTTGCTGAAGGCCTACCAACCTTTCAAGAATCAGCACAAACAACATTTTACTTTGAAACTTTCACTGAACTGACTCCACAAGCACATTTAGGTATTCTTCTGTAATTCTGTTTTCAGAGCAGCGTTTCCTTAAATTTCAATATTTAACTTTGTGCACAGCATCCAGTATCTATCTTTGAATATACTGGGCAAGTAAAAATAGAACTGTTCGCTAATTATTTTAAAATGAAAATCTCCGCTCAGTGAAATCTAAGTTCTATTTTATGCCACCCCTCCTTGAATCTTCCTTAACCACCCAAGCCAAAACAGCTTCTTTCTTCTGTGAGTTCTGTTACATGTCCAACTCATTGGTTGTCCCCACTAATCTGTATCACATGCAGTTCTCCAAGACCTCATGTTTTCTACCAAAAAGAATGAAAATTTCTGAGAGATAGGGAGAGTCCAGCACAGCCCAGAGTCTAGTCCGTTGCGAGAGTCGTCCAAAATTTCTTAGGTGAATTCTAGCTATCCTGGCCTGACACTAGAAGGCTTTAAATTTTTTCAAACTTATTCTGGTGTCACACTAAAGTCTGTATCATCCTGGATACTAGTGACCAGCTAAGTTACGTCAATGACCAAAACACCCTCTGTGCAGGTGAAAATCTTCTTTCCCACTCACATCATCTCTAAAAACTAATAATGTCACTATAGTGTTCTTTCTAATAGGTGCCTCCAATGTGATATCTAAGGTATGCTCTGCTTCTAGACGTCAAAAGTTTAATAAACTAGCCAAAACTTTAAAACAGAATAACAGGAAAATATAGGTTGTGGTTTATTTTGGAGGAATTGCTATTAGCCTGACTACAAGGCTAATCTTCAAACATGACTCTAAAGAAAAGGTCAGCAGCCTGAACTCAAACAGAAATGGTTGTTAATAGATGAATGCAGTGATGAGGGCCCTCGTGGGTGGGTCAGCTCAGTGACTTCTGACCACCTCAGAAGCACAAGCTGTGAAAACACAAGCATTCCTTCATTTCACTTATCATTTGGATCCTAAGCTCCGATTCACTTTTTTCAAAACTTATTTTGGAGCCAACAGCGATTGGTAAGTGAAAGGCTACCTGGGGCCGATTGTCAGCAGCAGCAGGGTCCCGCGTGGAGGAGAATTATCGCTCTTGTTCACAAGAGCATGTTTATAATACATCTGAAATTGCCTGGCAGAGGGTCTTTGAGGAGACTGCAGAGCAAGGGTGGAAAGCGAGAAGAATATGGATTGAAAAAGACACTCCAGTGATTTAGAAAGTTCTTTGGGGAAATGTTTTCCCTCTCTATTCAGTCTTTTTCATACTTTATCAACTCAATTTTATTTAGTATCTGTGTATGATGTTTAATACTTGCTTTCTAATTTTTTTTCTATCCAAATAACTATGTGCAAGGTCTAGATAGTTCCTAGCAGCAGATCACAAACTTTGCGTTTAATACTCATTCAGTCACCTAAGAACAACTTGTCTCAGACACCTGGACCTCAGCAGGCAGCCCTCAGGAAGCCACTGTCCAACCAGGTCTGAGGAGTGAAACGGTGTAGTAGGCTCACACAGACCTGGGTTGCTGTTCCTCAACTACTAACTGTGTGATGTTGGAAAGTACACTTACCTTCTACTGAGCTTGAGTGGTAGAACCGGAAAAGGACTTGGGAGGGATGGGTGTGACAGGAAATTAAAATGCAGGTACACAAATTACATTTCAGAACTACTTGTAAAATATTCTCACCAAAGAGCATCTTCACAATAGACAGATTGTCAATTCTTATGATGTGGACACGTACAAATGATTCTGTAGGAAAATCCTGTGGTTTTACTTTAACAAAAGTGGAGATTACATATCATTTAACATATCATCACAAAGCTCTTTCTATTTGAAGGGGCCAAAGTCTAGACATAACTTGTAACACCACTGAATTCTATGCCTGAGAACAAAGGGTAATTTCTGCTCAGCAATCCTCAGTGGGTATGCAAATGAATGTTGCTGAAATATTCAGAAGCTGATACCAATACAAAGTGAAGTGTAATAGTCTAAATGTGCCATTGCTTTCCCCTCCTACTAATTACTTGCTTTAGGCTGTTTTCACCAATATTTTGTCTCCTTGCCTTTTCTCTTCAGACTGAATGGACACCTAACTACGTAGGATCACTACAATTTCTTAACACAACTTTGAAGCATTGTCATTATTTTACTGGCTTTGTTGCTGCTCTGGCCGTGAACACTTAGCAGAGTTGGCTGAAGTGCAAAACAGCCGAAGTCACAATTTGTATGGGCTAAATTACTCTTCGTTCTATGGAAACAGATATCACTTAGACAACAGGGAAAATGTTCATGGGTTAAAAGAAACATCAAAACCAGTGCACCTCAGAAGGTATGGTCAGCTAAAGGCTAACGGGTAACTGCTGATTTCCTAAAAATTTTGAGGACACAAAATAAAATTGAATGGTCTCAAGTCGTCAATGCAATGAAGTTTGGTGGTGTTTTCACTCTGCAGGAAATAATTCTTCCCATTGTTAATTTCATCACTCTACCTCCATCTCAGTTTCCTCAGGATTCAGACTTACTGATTAAACTTAAAGGCAAATCCAAAGGATGTTTACCATGCTTATTCAGAGGAAGCCTCTCCTTTTGGACACAAAGCCCTTGTGTCTAGCTAAAGCTCACTAGCTAGCTTTCCCTTCCTTCAGAACAAGTTCTGTACTGAGAGGCTCTTCAGGCCCTCTTGAAAATTGGTTCCTTATAGACCCACTCCTCCAACATTAATTTAACAGTCGTAAATCCAGAGGTTGATTCAGCTTATGCTCGAGCCATACCTGGAGCCGCCAATCATTAACCATATGAATAAATGAGAATAAGTTTCCTGTTATTTATTTTATAGGGTTCCAATATGATTTTATATCAAAATAACTTTTTTTTGAATGACTCCCATTCCATAAAAATGATGACAGCAGACGTGGACATGGAGATGCATGAAAAGCCCAGAGCTGCCACCCCAACTCATCCTTCCCATCACAACCACCTCCCCTTTGATTCAAGGAAAACAACTAAAAACAGGACTACATCATTCTACTCATAGAGTCTCACTCTCTAAATTATGCATGATGGCAGGAATTATGAAAAGTAAAAGAATAAATGAAATTTGGGGAAGTACCTAAATATTATTAATTTATAATTCGTATTATTAATGAAGCAATATGGAATAAGAGAATTTTACAAATATCATTAATAAACATTGTACCTTGAACACTTACTATGTTTGCAACTGTGCTAAATACATTCCATACTTTTTCTCATTTAATTCTCGCAACTAATAATTGATAGGTGCTATTATTATCTTCATTTTATAGCAGAGAAAAGTGAGTCTCGGTAAGGTTAAATAATTAACCCAAAGTCAACCAAATAGTGAATGGAATAGCTAGAACTTGGATACAAGTCTCTATCCAACTCCAAAGATTCTTACTCTATTCTTTATTGCCATTTTCATTCATTCCTTTATTCCTTCAAAATATGTTTACTGAACATCACCTAGGTGAAGGGTTTTGGAGTTGATGTTATGATATATCTCAGAAACTATAATGACAGCTCTTATCTTTAAAGAATTTATAGTTACTTACAGGGCGTACGGTCTTCAAAGGACTCAGTATGTAAGAGGTGTATCTAAATAATTATATAGTTATCCTGGGTTGCATAATAACTTTTCTGTACTTTCTACATACGAACACATTGGAAGAGATCTGGAAGGACTGACAAAGACCCCACCCCCAAAATTATCATTCTGAACATAGGTGTAAAGGGCAAGCAGTGGGGGGGATTGATCCAGAACCAAACTGTGCGTGCCTTGAGTGGCTGGAGAAGTGCTCAATAATTTACGGAGCAGACGCAATTTCTGAGAGAGGGAACTCACTATTTAATAACTCTAGCTAAAATATAAAATAATTCAGACTTAGTTTATTCTATCTTTGTGAAAACATTTGTGGGAATGATCTAGAAGACAGGGTGGTATCAGAGAAAGAACATGAACTGTGGAATCAAGAAAGTTCTGTGTTTGAATCCTGGCTGATCCATGTTCTAGACAAAATACTTAAATTCTCTGAAGCTGTTCTCACATCAGTAAACTAGAGATGATAATAATGGCATCCATCTTAAAGGATTGTTGTAAAACAATCAAGAAACACTTTACATGAGGGAGATACCCAGTATGTGTTACAGCTTTTAGCACTGCTCAATCTTATGTCCTTTTATTTTCAGGAATATTGTATATGTAGGTAGGTGTCCTTGTCTTCCCTCCCTACTGTAGATGAATTCCTCCTAAAACTACATACTTGGTCAATGAAAGAACTTTTTCATGATAAAAATAAAACAATTAAACAATTAATTATAGTATAAATGAGGTATTATTCTCACCTGATAGACTATTCAAACTCAACTCCAAAACACTGGATTATCACTTTCAGAAAATAGACTTTCTTATCTTTTCTTCTTCTATTTTTTAAAACCAAGCTTATTGAGGTATAATTTAACATACAGTAGGATTTGTCTTTTTTTAGTGTAAGTTCTATGACTTTTGACAAACACATATAGTCATATAACCACCAAAATCAAAACACAAACTGTGTCATCACCCCGAAATTTCCTCATGCCTATTTATGGTCCATCTCTCACAATGCCTAAAGCCCCTGGCAATTCTGATTTGGTGCCTATAGTTCTACCTTCTCAGAATGTCTAAACAGAACAATTACATATTACGAAGTAGTCTTCCGAATTTGGCTTCTTTCACTAAGCATAATGCATTGAGATTCATCCATTCACTGCATGTACCGGTAGTTGTTCTCTTTTTATTTTATGGTATTTCACTGTATGAATGCATCAGAGTTTGTCTTGTTGAACGACATTTTGATTTTTACACTTTGGGGCAATTATGAATAAAGCCACCACAAACTTTGCCAAACTGCTTTCTATAGTAGCTGTACAATTTTGCATTTGCACCAGTAATGTATGAGAATTTCAGTTGTGTCACATCTTCAACAGCACTTTTTAAAAACAGGCATTCTAATAGGTGCATAGTGGTATCTCACGATGGTTTTAACTTGTACTTCACAAATGACACCCAATTTAAGTTTGAATGGTCAGCAACCCTGCCTCACCTGTTGTTTAATGTTTTTCATAACACAACTTTATGCTGCAGACAAAAGGTACTTCAGTAAACAAAGAACGCTGCTGCCATCAGGCCCTCAGCCACTGCAGCCACCCCCAACAGTGCACCCTGAGGGGAATCAGGATGGAGAAAAGCAGGATACTGGCCCTAGGTAGTTAAGGTGCACATCAACAGAATGATTTCTATAAACCCAGACTTGTATTCTTCCCATACATAGAAAAGCACTAAAATCATTAACTTGAGATGTTTTTTGTGATTAGCAGTAATCTTTTGATGTTTGACTACATTTTGTGTTTTGGGAGGGTTTGTTTGTTTTTTGGGGTGTTTGTTTCTTGGGGGGGGTCTTTTTTTTTTTTCAGCACAAACTCCTACATATCTTGGTTCCTACCTTACCATTTTGGAACAGTCCCTCAGAGCTATCTGAGAGGTTGCCATTCTGGGTTATAGTCCTTAATAAGGTCCCTGAATAAAACATTATTCTCATCTTTCAGGTTGTGCTTTTTTTTTTTTTCAGTTGACAATGCCTTCCCATAATTTAAGGTAATGGGAAATATATTAAGATAATGTAAACCTTTGTGAGATAAACAATATCCCACTGCGGTACTCAGCTACTCAACTGCACCTCAACATTTGTATGTACAGCTTGTACCCTAAAATTTTACATTTCTATATTGTTCTGTAGTTTTCCTCTGATTTTTTTAAATCTGGGAACATTGTATTTATCAACTAGACTTGAGTCTTCACTAAGACAGTGAGTTAATCATCTCTGTCCTAACATTATTTTTTTTTAATATGGAACACTTCACAGATTTGTGTGTCACCTTGCTCAGGGGCCATGCTAACCTCTCTACGGTTCCAATTTTAGTATATGTGCCACTGAAGTAAGCACTATCTTAAACTTACATTATACTAAGAGCCTTATTCCACAAAGGCTTGTGGAGTGAATTGAGAGCATTTAAGCCATAATTTTGTCCTGCCCTTCTCCAAGTTAAATGTCACCAGTTGCTGAGGGTCGACACTGAACAGAAGACAGAGAAGGAAGTGTTAAGAGCATGAGAACATTTGAGAGCTTAAGTGGGGATTGGTTAGCGCTCTAAAGAAAGCTGAAGAGAAAATGCAAAGTGAAGTATTATACAATGTAAATAAAGAAGCACAGGCAAAAGTAAGAAGAAAATAAGCAAAGGGAATATTGAAAATATAAGTAAAGGAAATAATTCACCATATAAGAGGGTAGGACTGAAGATCAGGAATATGCCAAAAATTATTATACATGAATACATCTATTTTATTGATAATATTGATTCTCTTGGTCTATAAGTTAAATCAACCCTCCTGACAGATGTATGATGAAGAATGAGTGATATATTACTTGCTGTATTTCTGGGGATAATGCTTAAACAGGTTTTTTTTCTATTAACAAATCTCCTGAACTTTTATTAAAATTGAAAATACTAATACAGACTCAAAACAGTCAAGATACTAGCATGTGAGTGAGACTGGGGAGAAGATGGGGGAGACTCAGCATCCCCCGATGACCATCATCCTAATACTGTATCTTTAAATGCTACCAAACACTGACAACAGCCCAACCACCACACTGAACTCTGTGTATTCAACTGCTCGCTCAGTATCTCCCTTTGAATTTGAAAATTTTTTCAAATTTCTCATGGTCAAAGTTTTTCATGGTCAAAACAGAATTATTTATGCGTTCTTCATATGTGCCCCAGTTCCAGTTTCCTCCAACTCAGTAAATGGCAACTCTAGTCTTCCACTTGCCAAAACCTTAGTCATTCTTCACTTTTTCTAACATGCCACTCCAATCCATCAGCAAATCCAAATAACTGCATCTTCAAAATACACCCAGAATCCTACCACTTCTTATCACAATATAGTCAAAGCTACCATCCTTTCAACAGAATCATTGCCATAGCCTCCTAACTGGTCTCCCTGTTTCCACCCTGGTTTCTCTGGGCTTATCTCTTACCAGTCCCCGCCTGGCTCATCCTTTTCTAGCCATACTGCCTTCCTTTCTCTCCTTGGAACATGCCAAGCAAGCTCCCCCCATAAGCCCTTGGTACTTTTTCTTCACTCTCTCTGAACCGTCTCCCCCCAAGATATATACATGCTTCTTCCTGTTCTTTTCAATCCCTGCTCAAAGGATATCTTCATTCTCAAAAAGGCTTTTCCTGACCATTCTGCAGAAACAGCACCCTCTTCCTGTTTTCCTCCATCCAAATTATTCTGATTTACTTTTCTCAAGAGCAATTGCCACCACCTACCATTTTATATATTTGTTCATTTACTATCTATTTCATCATCATCTCGGTCCCCCACAGGAACGTAAGTTCCATGAGGGATTTAGCCTACTTTGTTCACTATTGAATTCCCAGTGCCTAGAAGAACGAGTGGCTCACAGAATGTGGCAACATGGATTTGTTAAATGAACGAATGAATGATTTATCAGCCTGAAGTAAGGTCACACCAAGTGATAGAGTGTGCATATGAACCCAGCACCTTGATTCCTGATCAGTGCTCTTAACCACTCTGCTTGTTCTACTCATCCTGAGACAGCTATTGTAAGGACTGAAAGACATAATTTAGGTCAATTTTCCATCATCGCATTTGATACACAGTAATTACTGAATGAATGACAAACATCTTTCTATTTCCAGGGCTTTCTCAACTTCAATCCCCTCAAAGGTTGGTAACAGATGAAATCTGTCAAGTCTTGGTATTTGGCAGAGTAGAGAATAATTGATGTGACTGTCCCCCAAATTTTAGTAAAGGGAGGCCTCTACCAGTCATTTTCCAAAACATATATAGTGTCCCTCCCTTCCTGACTCTGAGGCCAACTTGACTTCCTTTTCAAAATTCTGAATAAAAATAGAGGGCAGAGTATGAGGGAATAAAATGTATAGAATACATCAAGATAGACAGATAGATAAAAAGAAAATCCTATGTATTCCTCACATAGACAGAATTTGCCAAGCATAGGTTGCTATCATTTGAACAAACAAACTTCAGATTCCCTGGGGCTGACTTGAAGGTTAAACAAAATTATACACCCAGAGCCAGGGTGATGTTGTCTTCAGTTCTGCCCCCTTCCTCAGTGCCCCCTTCTTTCCTCATCCACACTATTGAGCGTTTAGTGGGGTCTGGTCAAGGTCAGCACCAGATGGACATCTGGTACTTTGCACAAATATTAACAATATGTAAGTTTTAATACGCAAGGAATTTTTCAAACTTTTTTATTGAAGTATAGTTGATTTACAATGTTGTGTTAGTTTCCAGTACAGAACAAAGTGATTATATATATATATATAAATATATATACACACACACACACATATATTCTCTCTTCCATATTCTGTTCCATTACGGTTTATTACAGACTACTGAATATAGTTCCCTGTGCTATACAGTAGGGTCTTGTTGTTTATTTTATATATAGTAGTTTGTATCTGTTAACTCCAAACTCCTAATTTCCCCTTTGGTAACCATAAATTTGTTTTCTGTGTCTATGAGTCCATTTCTGCTTTGCAAATAAGTTCATTTGTATCACATTTTAGATTCCACACTAAGTGATATCATACAGTATCAATATTTGTCTTTCTCTTTCTGACTTACTTCACTCAGTATGATATTCTCTAAGTCCATCCATGTTGCTGCAACTGGCAATATTTCATTCTTTTTTATGGCTGAATAATATTTCATTTTATATATATATATATATATATACACACACACACACACACACCCCACATCTTTATCCATTCATCTGTGGATAGACACTTAGGTTGCTTCCTTGTCTTGGCTATTGTAAATAGTGCTGCTATGAATACTGGGATGCATGTATCTTTTCAAATTAGAGTTTTCATCTTTTCCAGATGTATGCCCAGGAGTGGGACTGCTGGGTCATATAGCAACTCTATTTTTAGTTTTTTAAGGAAACTCCATGCTGTGTTCCATAGTGGCTGCACCAATTTACATTCCCACTAACAGTGTAAAAGGGTTTCCTTTTCTCCACACCCTCTTCATCATTTGTTATTTGTAGACTTTTTTTTTTTTTTTTTTTTTTGCAGTACGCGGGCCTCTCACTGTTGTGGCCTCTCCCGTTGCGGAGCACAGGCTCCGGACGCGCAGGCTCAGCGGCCATGGCTCACGGGCCCAGACGCTCCGCGGCATGTGGGATCCTCCCAGACCGGGGCACGAACCCGCGTCCCCTGCATTGGCAGGCGGACTCTCAACCACTGCGCCACCAGGGAAGCCCTGTTATTTGCAGACTTTTTAATGATGGCCCTTCTGACTGGTGTGCGGTGGTGCCTCATTGCAGTTTTGATTTGCATTTCTCTAATAATTAGTGATGCTGAGCATCTTTTCATATGCCTCTTCGCCTCCTTCCTCTTGTGCAGATAACAGCAATACAAAGAGCAATATTTGTTCTTTTGTTACAGGCAAATCTCTGACTGCTGTTGCCACATTTGGGTCTGTTTTAAAACTTTCGTCATTTCAATTCACATAAAGCAAAGAATAAAAAAGGAAGTTTGCCATTTCTCATTTGATCAGCTATCCAAGAACAAAGTGAATTTCTTCAATATTGTAAGGTTCACATGGTGAACACTAAGAGATCTTTTCAGGAAAACGAAGTGTTGGTTAAGTCCTTTGTTATGAGCACATTTTAAAATAATAAAAATGGTCTTTAATCCTGATTTAACATAATTTCTAATAAATTCAAACATATATTTGTTCCTCACGGAATTTTAATGTCAGTATTTTGTAAATGAAATGTCAGTATTTTTCTAATTGGTTCTCAGCTGATTTTTTTTTTTTTTCAGTCATCAACCCTGTGATACATTTTGGGAGTTCAGTGTAGGGAGTACACACACACTGCTTTCTGTCAGGGTTTTTTTTAAGTCTTCCTTAATGAATTCTTAATTACATTATTCAAAAGATCTATTATTCAGCATTCATCTCACTGCTAAATGAAAGTCTTTACCTGACATGTGAATGAAATGAGTCTAAATGCTTTCCATGCCACCTAGGGATTCTGAATAGACTTTTAGCTTCACGGCAGCAAGAGGCTTCATTTCTGTTTTAAATTTGTATGGATTGTTTTTAGAGATGGGTAACTATGCAATAGTACACCAATCTGAGCAGCACTTGACTTCCAGTGTGCTCTCAGACTTACTTAGGGCCAGAAAAATGCAAACAAGGTCAGATGATAGCTGAAAGTGGAAGAATTCCATACAAGATTTGATAACCTGTACAAAGATTTCAGATGAATGCAAGCATCACCTAAAACATGGACTAATTTCAGATGAGGAGAGTGAACCATCCTGAGAGCTCCTTATAAATGTCCCTCCTGTCATTTCTTTATCAGGAAAAAAGAACAGTGCTAAGTTGTAGCAAGAGAAATTCAGAGACCCTTCATAAGATAACAAGACTTTTTTTTAAACATACTTTTCGTTGTTTTCAACGAATTAATGCATAATAATAAGGAATAGTCTCAGGCTTTATATGCCCCTCTTATAGTCATATCTAAAACTGAGCCAGTTACTAGTCTAATTATCAAGCAGTTCCCACATCTTCAAATGATACTCCAAGAAGGTATCTACGAAGAAGGTAAACTGGAGTATGAAATAGTTCTAACTGGGCTCTAGAACTCCCTCTGGTTCTACAGAATATAAACAAACCTGCTGGAGACTGTAAATTTAGTGAAAGCAAAGTTCATGTTCTAAAGAACTGAAAGCAACAACTTCAGAATCTTTGCCCTCCCTAACCCAGCTTCAGAAAAGAAAAGAAAAAAAAAACCAAAATTAGCAAGAGCACCTAACAAGACAAGTTTACTTTCGTTTCGCTAGGCTTGGTTTTATTCTGGGTTTTCTAGTGTAAGAAACCTGGCTGAAAACACTGTTACTTGCTTTGCTAGGTTCAGGGTATGTCTGTGTGCAAAAGTGTATAAGAACCAGCCCTATGCCACATTCAGCTATGCAGAGCTGATTGAATAAATGACTTCATAGGCTTGCATCTTATATTGAGTTGACAAAAACAATAAAATCTTTTGGATCCCCAGGTCCATCTAAGCATATTCTTAGAGAAAGCGTAAGTTGATAGTTAAGATTCAGGACTCTCTTTGAAGATAGGAGGAAATATGTCTGGGCAGAAAAGCAAGAAATTTTTCTTCCATGATTGTTTTTATAATAACTGCCATTGTAGCCAAAATTGGAGAACCACTTGTTCTGCAATTGTTGCGGAGAGTGGAGAAGGTATATAGAGGAGAAATTTCAATATGAAATTACGCCGAACACAGGAGGGTCGCTATATCTTCAGGGGAAGATATATTTAAATGTTTCCATATTATTAACTAAATATCTTGAAAATCAATGATAAATATACACATTTTAAAATTCAGTGTCTACACATTGTTAAAGAATACAGAGAAAAATGGCAGTCCATAATAAAAGAGCAAGATGTGTCAGAGAAACGGAACATCATTAATTCAGTAGAAACCACAAATGGAGATTTATTTCTTTCCAATTTTTGATTTAAATCAAAATTTAAGATTTTAAGATAATCAAAGTTTAAGATTATTCCAACAACGGAGGATCCAATCTTAAAATATATTTCTCATGGGCCAGAGGTGACGCTAAAGGTGTGGCCTTGAGGATGCTCAGGCTCTAATCCCTAACTGATTGGAAACAGAGAAAAGGTTAAGATCTTCAGGATCAGCCTCACTATGTGTACTTCTTGCTAGAAAAGAAGGCCCACTTTAAACTGGTCAGGTATTACTTAATGAAACACCTGGCATTTTCCAGCAGCAAAGCAATACTCCCTGGCTTTAAAAAAAAAAAAAAAGTATCTTTTAGAATACATAGGAATATTAGCGGAAAGCCCACATTAATCCTCTCCTGTGTGGGCAACTCCTAAGGACTGCAGTCCCCCACTCTCACTCAATGGGTTCTACCAGTTAAGCATCCTCTGCTGAGGCCCCCGGTCCACTCTAGCTCCTGGGATTAGGAACCCTCAGGGCAAAAGGCTAAGTCAATGGAAGACTTCTGGTGTGACATAAGCTAGAGATTTTGAAAATTAATCAAATGAGTCTAAACATAAACAAATTTACATAAGGATGAAACCAGTAGGTAACTTAATGGAGCATCTGGGTACTCTCAGCTCCTGAGATCAGCACAAATTCTGTTCTCAAAGTAGGTGCTGCATTTGTTAGGAAATAAGTTCCATGGTAAAAGATATGATTCTCTGTCACGAGAGCCTCTTTCATTTTACAGAAGAAAACATAGATCAGACTTCTCTCCCACGGAGGGTTTGTACCCACAGCCTGGCTAGACTGTTTTATGTCTTGCTGCCCCCATTTCAATGCAGGTGGAAAAATAGACCTTAAAATAAAAGAAGCAGACAAAGAACTTGCCAAGCTTTAGCCCACAACCCATGCACATTTGTAGAAAATAAAAGGTGTATTTAGGGGGAAAAATCAAGACTGTTTAAGTTAAGCGTGCTGAGGGAATGAGTAACCCTGTCTTGGTGTCTGGCACTTGACAAGGTTCTCCACAATTATTTTTTCATCTGTAGTGCAAAAATCCATATTTATCTCTGCTACTGCCAGGAAAAAATATCCTAGTGAAGCTTATGAATAATATTTAAAAGTGAAATAAGCAACAACTATTTAATTATCTTGTTACTTATAGTTATAAAAAGCAATGTTACTTAAAATCCCAAAAGCTCCTTTCCTCAGAGCCATTGTAAACATCAACTATTGTTTACCAGATGTAACTTATTACTTCGGAAATGTCATTCTATTATACTTAAACAAGGTAATTTGCAATTCCCTGTACCATTCATAGGTGTCTCTTTCTGAACCCCTTTAAAAAGGAAATTCATGAAATAATAATACAAGTGTTTTTTATGTGACAATTTCATTTATTTTTAACCAATCTATTTTGCACTTTAACCTTCTGATTGTTTACCTTTTAAGTATCTATTAGATAGAGTGCACTGTAGAATATTTTAACTCTGTACTGATAATGATAAGCAGGATTAAGAAAGAAAATGCGACTCCTTTGATGAAGGGCATTTCTTCACAATATGATTAATGCTTTTTCCTGTGTTAAAAATAACAGCAATTTCCTGTTTGTCTCTTTTCATTTCAATTAAACAATCCTTAGTGTTTCATATGGGGAAAGGTTTCTTTTCTTTCTTTCTTTTTTTTTTTTGCCACTAGCGAACATTTGAACTTCCTTCTGATATGATAATACTGGCCTACAACAGGCTAGTGTACAGCAAACTAACATCGAAGACTGTTTCTTATTTTGGGTGACAATTATTCCAAATTAACAATTCTTATACTTAGGCAGTTAAAAATTATTTCAAACAGGCTAAATATGTTTAATTAAATGATTTTCTAGATTGTTTTTGAACCCCAGTCCCACCACTCTGTGTAGCACCAGGGGTATTTACAATCCCTTAAAAATGTCTGCTCTTTATTCTGAATTTTGTATGAAATCATTAGGAGTGTGAGTTTCTCACAGTCATTAATGTGTTAAAGGAGACGTACATGAGAGGCAATCCTTAAAGTTAGAATTATTGATAGCTATAAAAGCACTAGCTCAAAACCACGTAACCTTCTTAGCTGGTCAAGAGAGTATAATCTTCTCAGTTATTAGAAGACCTCTGAAGTGAAACACAGAAACTCAGCCCTTCTGCCTGTTTTTTAAAAAAATTCTCCTAGACTATAGACTAAATCACAGGGCAGTGTGGGCTCAGCCCCATCTGCGTGGCAAGCAGCGAATTACTTTACTTGAACTTTGCTCCAGTCAGGACATTTCAGGGCTTATAAATCTTGAATCCATCTAAGTTCACCTTAAATTAGCCTTGCAAAAACACACTCTAAACTCCAGTTGTCAGCCTGGTGGCTTTTGGCCAGATGCCACTCAGCAGCTGAAACACTGTCATCTTCTCTTTCACTTTTTTTGTATTAGACACAATTTTTAAGGGAAAAAAAAGAATATGCAAGCTAATATGATGTGGAGAACAACTATAGCTGAATAATGGTACTGTTAGCAGGTACATTTTACAGTTAAAATATATGTGATGAAAACAGTGGTCAAGGCAGTCTAGCTGTGTGTACAATAATGCTATATACGGCACAAGGAATCTGGGACTGGGCCAGGGGCTTGGCTAAGCCATGCCAAGATACAACAGATTTTTCAATTTTCCAGCAAATGGAAACAAAATACTAGTTTCAGAAGGTGTACTCAACAAACACTTCCCAATGTGTTTCTGATTTGCGGTCAGAATGTTTTTACTGTTGGTGCCCTGCACTTTTGAGACATTTATTTCCTAAAAGAAAGATTCCTTTCTATAAAACTCAACTGTCTGTTTTTCAAAGCAATTTAGAATCAAACACACAAATAAAATTCTTAACATATGGAAACCTTCATATAGGGCCTTACGTATCCAGAGTTAAAATTGTTTTATAAACTGTAATGCTTTGCAGATGAAAATACAGAGAGGATGACTGTTTTTAGCACTAATGCTTTTTGACAGCGTTAAACCTTGTTTTAGTAATTGACATCAAAATGTTTGGTGGTTTTAAATGGACCATTAATAAAAATGGCATGTTTTAAGTTTTTTAGAAATTGTGCTTAATACTGTGAAGTGGGATAAAATTGCAAATGTAATACTGTATTTTTATTATTTAAAAAAATTCTTATAACAAAACAACCCTCATTCCACCCCATGTCTCCAGAGGAACTTCTGAAGCTCAAAGGGAGAAAATATTTCCTCAGCATCTCTATAGAAATGGACCTTTTGCCAGTTCCCAGTTTGGAAAAAGACAAAATAACAAAACAAAAACAAAATTGGCATGTTCTGCCACTAGGACTCTAGAAGGCTGCTGAATCAAGCTGGATCCCACAGAACCATGAAAATATAAACAAAGGTGTCTACATGAACTAGGAAGTATACATCAGAAGACATGAGTTTTAGTACTACCTCTGTCACAAATGTTGCATCCAGAAAACCACATAAAATTCTCTGAGCCTCAACAAACTTATCTGCAAAATGAGAATGGTAATATTTACATTACCAAAGTAGAAAGACAATTGGGACAGCTCATAAAATACCGTATGTAAAAAATCTTTGTAGTAGGAGACAAAATTATTCAGTTCCATTTAATTAAACAAGCATTCTACTTAGCACCTATTAGCTCTTATCCACAATGAATGGGAGAGAAGAAATGGATATGAAAGTTATAGATCTTATCCTTGTGGAAACTGTAAAGAATGAATTGGATGAAAGCAGAAAATGGGATGAAGTTGGGGCTAGAGAGCCATTTGGTTCAGAGAGAACAATTTGAGAAACAAAATGAGGGCAGGAAACAGCACAGCATGATTCTGGAACTTCAAATGATCCAGCATTGCAATATGAGGATCGACTGGAAAACAGGAACAAATATGTTTGGGCTAATAGTATGTAAAGGAACCCTGTAAAAGGCTGTCATTCATTTGTTCATTCAATATTTTTTGAGTGTCTGTCATGAGACAGGACCTATACTAGTCACTCAGTTACACAGAGGTGAAATAGAGAGACCTATATATAGGATAGGCCCTAACTTCACTGTACTCATACTCTCCAGTTAGAGACTTTGGACCTAACTAAGCTAGAAACTGGCAAGTTGTAATTTACATCTTATGGAGACAATTGTGCCATCAGTGCAGGAGGAGGGTTCCAAGGAAGAAATTTATGTAAGTGCACCTGCATTTCTTTCTGCTGCCTCTGGGTCCCTCCCAGCCTCCTTCCTACCTAGTTCTTAAGGCCTTTGATTATGTTAATGAGAATAATGAGGAGACAGATCTACCATAGTGGATGTGATAAAGACAACAAAAAAGATTTACTTTGGAAATGAGTAGAACTACTAGGTAGTTCTACAGGAAGGAGAGGAGAAGCAAAGGTGTTAAGAACTGCTAGGTTTTATTTTGAGAAGTTTATGTTAGTAATTGAGATTTGGGAAGGAAGAAATCTGGGGATGAATAGTTGCCATCCATGTAAAGACTACTGAGAACAGAAAATATGAAAATAAATATTTAAATGGTATGAAGAAATGCAAACAGTAGCCCTGATTATTCCTGAAATTTTACCAGAAAAACAAAGCAACATGCTAGAAGCAATGCAGAGACTGGAACTGTGATTTGGGGGTAGGGGGTGTATGGCTCAGGAATTGGTGTTTCAGGCTGAGACCCAGAAATATGTGTTCACTAAAATGAAAAGAAGTATAAAAAATGTCCTCAGGAGTTTACAGCAGTCAGCAAACACTGAGGTCCTTTAGAGACACACAGACTCTATTCTCAAGGAGCCTACATTTCAATAGGACTGATAAATGTAACAGTTTGTAAAAATAAAAAATAATTTCAAGTACTATTAAGTAAACAAAACAAAAATATGGAGTCTCCTCTAGCTGAAGTAGTTGGAGAAGACTTCTCTGAAGACATGCTTTCTCAACAGAATGGTGAATTATGTGGAGATAATAGTAAAACATCCCACACAGAAGAGCAGAAGGACACAGGGCTGGACAGGAAAACCTTGGGCTATTGAATATTTGAGGAACACAAGACAGATTGTGTGGCCAGAATGTATTGAATAAGAGAAAACAGTAGAAAATGAGGTCAAAAACATAGGCAACAGCCAGATAGTACAATCTCAGAGGCCACAGAAAATAGTCTGGATTTCCTTCTGGCTATACTGAGAATCATTAAAGGGTTTAAGTGAGAAATGACACCTATTTTACGTTTTAGAAAGATAAATCTGGCTGCTCTGTGGATAAGCCTTTGGTGCTGGCGGTGGCTGGAGTGGAGGGCAAGGGTTGCGGAAACAGAGCACATTGTCAGGAGGCCATTCAGTCAATACAAGCTGCTGGTGCTCAGGGAAGGAGCATGTGTTTGATGGGGGAGGAGACATGTGAAGTAGGGAATCAAGAGTTTCGTTTTGGCCATGATAAATCAATATGCCTTCTGGACATTCATATGAGGCGATCACAACCAGAGGGAAAGGACTGGAGAGAGATATAAATTCGAACACCATCTGCACAGTGATGTTATCTGAAGCCAAGACTACACAAAAAGAAAGAAGGTGAAGAACCCTGGGCAATTCTAACGTTTAGAGGCTGGTATAGAGAAAGAAACAAAGAAAGGAAATTGAGATAAATCCACCTTGAATAGAAAATGTATTAAGAGTAAAGGAGAAGTCAAATAGTATACTGGCAAGAGGCCAATAAAAATAAGAACAAAAAGAATTATCATTAGTTTGGCAAGATGAAGAAAATTGGTGATTTTGATAAAAGTCATTTAATACTGTGATGGGGATGACTGAAAAGGGCTGAGTGAGTGGCAGAAGTAGTGACGGTGAATATAAGCTCCTTGCCTGACATTCTCTAATTACACGGGGTTTTACTCCATTCTAAAGGAAATCCCTCTACTCATATGTCCCCTGGATGGCATTCCCTCTCATCTTCGCTTGGACTTTGCTCCTATAATGTTCCCCCTCCACTCCTAGGACGTCTCGTTATTGTAACTAAACTTCTCACTGATGCAATTAAACCTTCCTATCAGCACAATGTGGCTTAATTTTCACCAATCTTAAGACATTTCCCTTAGTCCTACCTCCCTATTCCAGCCACTGCCCAAATTTTCTGCTTTCCTTCATATACAAATTATAAGCTTAAAAATTCTTTTCTTAATCAACATCAAATTTATGAAGAAATTAGTTATCCTTAGAAGGAGGGCAGAGATCCAGGATCCCCTGGAGACTTAGTATCCACCGTGGGAGCCAGGCAGGCTGCAGAACGACTGGCATGGATTAACTGTTAGCATAAACATGGGATCAGGAATTCAGAAGGATCGCCACGCCAGAGGTCAGAGGAAAAACAATATACTTACTGACTAGAACATACTGCTGAAATTCTGTAGGAATGGTAGGCATCAGAGACAGAGGAATGCTGGCACCTGAAGGAAGCATCCAAGAGACCCAGCAGTGGAGACTATTCGGACTCAAGTCCTCTAGAACCTCCATTATGATGGCAGACCGTCCTGTGCTAACTAAAAGTCAGGGCAGAGAATGTCTGTAACTCCCGTGTTAAATTCCTAACTATGCACCAACCAACAAGAAAAATGTTTCACCTTTTAAAATCAGTTTTGAAAGACAACCATTGTGGGCCACACACCAGGGAATTAGAAGAGTCTGGAGCAGGCCATTCTGTGAGGCTCTGTAGTAAAAAACTGAACAGCCTTGTCTTTCATCTTAAAGCTGAGCAATCCCTAGTTTTTTCGCTCCTGGTAAAGTTCATTAATCAGAATTATGGAGGAAAAAAAAAAAGACAACCACAGCTGCCCTCAAAAATGGAAATGAAATCCATGGAGAGCTGCAGATATGCTTCAGCCTCCTGAAATAAGCCCCTCAGCAGCAGAGTTTGTAGGAGGTATAAGTAGTCAGGTGTCTCAGTCCTTTCCAGCTGCTACAGCAAAGTACTATCAACTGAGTGGGCTCATAAGCAACAGAAATTTATTTCTCACAGTCCTGGAGGCTAGAAGTCTAGGATCAGAGTGCCAGCACAGTCGGGTTCTGCTGAGAACCCTCTTCCAAACTGCAGATTGCTAAGCGCTCCTTGTATCCTCACATGGTAGAAAGAGACTAAGAGAGCTCTCTGAATTCCTTTTATAAGGGCACTCAACCCATTCATGAGTGCTCCATTCTCACGACCTAATTATCTCCCAAAGGCCCCACCTCCTAATACCACCATTGGGGCTTAAGATTTCAACACAGGAATCTGGGGAGGACACAAACATTCAGTCCACTGCGTCAGATTTTCCATTCTCTGCCAGGAAAATTCCCCAAACCAAACTAAACCAAGTTTGGAAAATAAGCCTAGCAATTTTCTTCAAGTGTGGCAGGGTAGGTCACAAGCAGGATGGCAATGACCACAAGTCTAACCCTGGCTCTGCCCAGACATCAGAAGGCCCATAGAGGTGGCCCATATTTATATTAGCTGTGGAAGAGGCACACTGCATGGCTAACTGAACCCATAGGAAAAAAAATAACTCAGTGAATGAGTCATCATCTTATCCCAGGCAGAGACCTTTTAAATCAAAGCACTGGCATATTAGCTGACCAGTGTACTAACAGGAATTTGGAAGAACACAACAAAGTAGATTTAAGCAGTTCCTCCACAGATACCAAAAGTAGTGCCATCTGACCTAACAGAAGGGAGTAGGCAAGATGTGTGTGGGGAATGACAGGATGCTGAGAGTTAGGGGATGAAAGGAGCTTCCAAACAGAAGGAATAGGCGTGTGGCTCTTCATCAGTTCTCTAGAGGAAAATGTATGAGTCTTAAAAAACTAACGCTTTGTTGCTCTGCTCTACTTCCCTGATTTCTCCTTTTCCTCTAATTTCTAAGGAAGAGTCTATGTTTTCTTACATAGCATCAAGGCCTAGTAAAAGACAATCAGGATAACTGGGAAACGGATTGTCTCAATAAAAGAAGTGAGAGTATTTAAAAGATTTATATTGGAAAAAGGAGAAATCACAAGCAGGAGAAAGATATAGTAGAGCTGAGCTTTGTGAAGGGGTACAGTGGGAGGAACAGCTGTTGTCCACATGGAGGGTGGAGCAAAGAGGCAGAGATGGGGTGGGGAGGCTTAAAGTACAATCACTATTAGTACTGTACTTCCTCCCTTTGGGTATTTTCTAAGAGAAAGATTATAAATTAGAATTCTGATTCTAGTTTTCCTTTCCACTTTTGTTTCTTCAAATATGATTCAAATTTTCCAAGGACTGTTAGGTAAGGAAGTAAGTATCAAGACGTAACCCAGTGATTATCCTGAGTTCTAAACGTTAGTCCCTGTTCTTCTATTCTGGAACAGCAACCTTATTTCCTCTTGTTAACTGTGATAATTCACCCAGGGCACTATTGTGATCTTCACCTTCTCTACCTGATGGTTCAGCAGCATGAGAAATTCAAAATATCCAGAGAATAGTCTGAGCTTCCAATTTATTGGAAACATGATGATGTTTCCTTGTGAAGTATGCTTCTCTTAGGCACTATGACCTTCAATCTCATTGAACCATACTCTTGGGGGCAGGAAACAAAAATTCTTCTATTGTATTAAGAGTAATTGCAAGAGGGGCCACTTGCATTTCCATGCCTTAACTCTCAGATCTATACATTCCATCTAGGGAGCCTACACTGGCATTGACTACTGATTTAAGAAATACATCTCATCCTATAGGAATATCACTCCCCTCTCACAAGGTGTTTTCTCCTTGTTTGCATTATAGCTGAGGCTTCAGAAGGCCATTTCAATGTTTTGTCAAGCCAGCTACTTCTGGACGAGGCATGTGGTAAAAACTAGTGAGTTCTGACGTTGTGGGCCCACTGTCAAGAAATGTGGCCCTAGTCACACAAGATATATATGGAAGAAAATGATAGCTGATAAGTAATTCTACAAATTCATGAATAATGCTGCTTGTGTAAGCACTGCAGACACTGAAGACAAATTCCTAACCAGAACCAGCCTTGGCAGAAAACCCATGCCTCTATCCCTGATGCTATAGTCACTGTATACATGATACAATGAGCAAGCACTGAGTATCTAAAGAAAGATAACTGTTATCTACTGGGCAGGTCATCTTACCTAGTTATCTATTGAGAACCTCTTCAGTAATGGATTACCTCTGCCGAGCATTACACAAAATACAAATAGTGCCACACTCTGTACCTTTCCAGAATTGCCATCACACATATCCAACCCCCAAATCTTTTTCAATTTTTCAATTTTCCATTAAAAAAAGTTTTCTTTCCAAGTCCCTGACAAGCCAAGTAACTTGTTAGCCACTACCAACACTACCAGTGTAGATCTGTTTCTCAAGTCAGCTCTCCTTCCACGTGCAGTGGAAAAATAGACAAATATACTAGGATGTTCTCTCTGCACCTTGAGTGGGACTGTAGTAAAATATCTATCCATTTCCTTCCATTCCTGCGCTGAAAAATGGTGTTTCTGTGCATCAGAACAAGCAGGACTGCCCATCACCCAGTCACTAGAGATTCAAAGTAAAATATTAAAACATTAGAATATTCTAAGCCAGTCATGGAATTGTGTTTTCCTTACCAGGATAAGTAATGAAATTTTAATTAATGAGACTTAAGAGAATTACGTTAGGGACTTCCTGGAAATGAATCCTTCTCCTAAAAAGTTATATGTAAAAAGAAAAGACCTTTTTTGCCTCTGAATATTGTTGTATGCATGTGACATCTTAGTCTAAAGCAAATATCTTCAGAAACTAAAGGACACTAGCTTAAGACTACAAGCTAACAAACTGAAGATCGAACAGTGGAAAGACGGAAAGAACCTGGTTCCTAGATAATGTCCTTGAGCCACTGAATGATCCATTCTTGGAATGGCTAAATTTAAGAGTAACTCTAGACTCTTTGCTGCCACCGCGACACTGGCATCATCTGGGATTTTATTAGAACTACAGAATCTCAAGCTCCACCCAGTTCTACTTAACCAGAATCTGCATTTTAACAAGATTCCCAAGTGATTCATAAGCATATTAAATTTGAGAAATATTTTCCAAGACAAAATTTTTAGATGTAGTTACTAGCACATGGAATTGACCAGAAGAAAACAGACTGAAAGATTATTAAATTCTTAAGGGAATTGTATTCCCATTAGGTTCTCTATTACTTGCTACTCACTGATAAGGAGGGATAGCTTTTGAATGAAAGAGGCTTAAACATATTTATGATCTCTTTTTTCTTTTTTGGTGTAGTAAATGTATTTGGATTATACAGTATGAAAACTATAAGCATTAGTGTTCAAACTTTGAGCACTGTAATTCTTAAGATGAGGAAACACATGTAGAGGCTTTGGAACATACGATGTTTAAATAACTGCTTAAGAAGGCAATAAATATCACATGAAAGGGGGCATGATTAACAAATGAAAGCAATTCAGTGTCATTCAGGTACTACATAGGTAGTACTAGGGATAAAAATATGAATGACATAACCCTTGCCTTAAGGAAACACACAGTCTAAAACAACTGTAAGCCAGGTCACAGATCAAAATAAGTAGGACCAAACGAAGGATATGCTTTTGATAGTATTTGGCATATACATCCCCAAACAATAAGCAGAAGCATCACGGTGGGCTTTTTTTTTTTTTTTTGACTTTCCAGCATACTTTCCCCTTCTGCTAACAGCACCACAAATTTCCTTTGAGGTGCCAACTCTCCCCCATTTTCCATGCATGCGGTTCAAGTTAAGCTACACCACTGCTCCAGGCAAGAAGAGAGAGATACAGGCCTGGCCAATCAGAGCTCCTATAAAAGATTACAGTATTGTTTCCAGCCAACATCTCCACCCTACTCCCAACTCCCACAAGAACAGTATATGTATATGCCTTTGCCATAGTATTGACAGCTGAGGTGTTGCCCTGTAAGTGGAATACACTGGAGTGGAATAAATCACTATCCAGAGTTTTAAGTCTGGGAAACCAGAAAAATGATTCCATTCGTAGTGATAGAGATGTCAGTAAATGAAGAGCATTTGGAAAGGAAGATGAAGAATTCAATTTTGGATAATGAGATTTAATTTAAAATAATACTTATTATTTCTTTTCGATTATAAAAGTAATGCTTGGTTTTGTAGATAATTCTGAATATCAGGGAAAATGGAAAGAAGGCATTTAAAATAACCTGTTAACATTTTGATATATTTCCTTCCAACCACATTTTCCCCCTCATACATAAATATATAAAACCAAAGTGGGATTCCATTTTACACACATTCTTGTATCCTGCTGTTTTCATTTGACCTTGTGAATATCCCAGTGTAAAAAACAAACAAAAAACAACTTGACTATGTAACTCTTCACTTAATGACAGGTTTCTTCTATTTTTACAAGTACAAATATAACAATAATAAGAATATTTATATTGAAACCTGAATATATAACTAATTTCTTAAGACAAAAGTCTAGAAATTAAATGATCAGGCCACAACAAGTATGAACTACTCTAAGGCAATGTAGATATGCACAGTGATTTCTCGAGGTCTTTGAGGTAAAATGTCTACAAGAATATAGGTATGTAACACCTTTTTCTCTCACAGTAAATATTTTCTCAAAAAGGACATATATACACAGACATAGACACTCATGTGTGTATCGGGGCAACTCCATTAAAGAGTCTTTAACACAATAGTATAAGGGTAAGCTTTCCATCAGGATACAGAAGCCGAAAGTCAGCATAAGTTTTCTTTCTGGACCAGGTGGTCATTATAGGCAGAAGGCCAGCACAGTGAGGTTTTGTACCATGTAAGCAAAGAAACATTACTCAACACGTGTAGAGAAAATGCAGCCAGAAAAGAGGACATTTCTCTTAAGACAAGAGTAAACTTCTTTCAGGAAAAAAATAAGTTACTCTAAAAAACTAAGAGATTAACTAAATACTCTTATGTATTTCTCAAAAGGATACTGCATCTATAAAACTATAGCATGTAGTTATAAAAAACAAAGAACCTGCGCGTCTGGAGCCTGTGCTCCGCAACCGGAGAGGCCAAAACAGTAAGAGACCCGCGTACCGCAAAAAAAAAAAAAAAAAAGAACCGGGGGCTTCCCTGGTGGCGCAGTGGTTGAGAGTCCGCCTGCCGATACAGGGAACACGGGCTCGTGGCCCGGTCCGGGAGGATCCCGCATGCCGCAGAGCAGCTGGGCCCGTGAGCCATGGCCGCTGAGCCTGCGCGTCCGGGGCCTGTGCTCCGCAACGAGAGAGGCCACAACAGTTAAGAAGCCCACGTACCGTAAAAAAACAAAACAAACAAACAAAAAAACCCCAGCAATTTCGTACGGACAAAGAAGTGAAAACCGAGAAAATAAGTATTAAGAGCAACTCACCAAAGGTGTTGCGTGCGGTGCCAACTCTCAGGTTCCACGGAGTCCGAGCCTGCGCCGCGGTGTATGCTGGGCCGGCAGTGGGCGGGGCCTAGGCTCCCATCACGGCTGTGCCCATAGGCTTTTGGTTTCTGACTCTGGGCTTCCCTGCGTATCTGTGCAGCTGCTGTCTACAGAGACCAAGCGGGCAAGTTTGGAGACAGCGGTATTTGGGGAAGCTCAAGTTTGCCGTCTTGGAATTTTTCCTGGATCTAAAATGTTGGTTTTAGCCACAGAGAAGAACGAAGTTGCAGCGTTAAATTCTCAGACTGGGTAGATAATCTGGTGCTATGTTGATAAGGGCACCCCAGAGAGGACTCTGGATGCCATGCTGCTCCAAGAACTGGATGCAATCACTGGATTGGATGGAGGCCGAATCCCGCGTTGTTGGCAGGCTAAAATTGGGGGCCCGAAGTGGGAGATTATCTTGGACAATGGCAGTTTCCAGGCAGTTGGGCTGGTGGGTCTGCAGGAGTCAGTGAGGTCCCTTGCAGTTCTGAAGACCACTCTTGCCCACCATCACCTCTCTGGTGGGCACTTAAAGTAACCGAAAAAAGAAAGAGAGGGAAACAGGGAAGGGGAAAGAGACAAATATTAGAGTTACAGAGAACAGAGCTAGATGATTCAATATTTATATAATAGGAATCTTCGATATCAATAAACCAACAAAACAGACTCTCTGAATCAAGAGAGTTCACTGGGAACCAGAAAAACCTTTATTAAACAGGATAGTTAAATGCATGGCGTGAGCCTGGATTGGATATTGAATTAGAAAAGTTATAAAGGACATTTTTTAAAATTAGCATTTGAAACAAATATTAGATAATATTATTGTATCAATATTAAATTGTCTGCATTTGATAATTGTATTATGGGGATGTGAGAAGTCCTTGATCTTAGTAGACATGTACTGACATATTTAGGAGTGAAAGGTCATGATGTCTGTAACTTTCAAATGGTTCAGCAAAAAATAAACAACTGAGAGAAAGAACCTGCAAATATGGCAATATATCAATTGATGAATTTAGGTGAAAGGTATAGAGTTGTTTATTGTATTCTTGCAACTTTTCTCCAGGCTAAAACATTTTAATATAAAATTTAAAAACATGAAAAAAATTGAAAGATAATGCTGGGATACCAAGTGAAAAGCTTAAAAGATTAAAAAAAAAGGTTCTGTAAATATCTAGGAAGAAAACAAGCAAACAGAAGCAAACTCACAGTGATTAACATCTGCCATATACAAGGAGAAAAAAAATGGAGCATCGTATCAAATGAGCATACAGAAGCTTAGAAAAAAATATCCTTCCTCAGATGGGGGTGGGAGAATGTCTCCGGCCAACTGAGAAGTAAATGATTACAAAATAATTCAAGTTTGAGAGTCAAAGAATGGGGAAAAATACTTTTAACAGAAAAGATAACATATAAAACACTGTCTAAGAATCTGTTGGTCTTGTCTGATTTTCTAATTCAGCTAGGTTCAGTATAATTAATTAACATTTCCTGAAAACTACCTTTCTTTCCACATTTTAAATTATTTTGCTTAGAAACCACATCTGGTGTGTATCCCTCAAAGCATCCTCATTTTTTGTGTTTGGATTTTGTGTCTTTATTTGGTTTGTGAAAGACTGCTTAATTCTTGGCTTTTTCAGATACTCCTATCTCCTGAATAAAAGTGGTGATAGTGGGCGCTGTTATCTTTTTCTGAACATCAAACGTAATGCTGCAAGATTGGCACATTAAATATAGCATTTAACAAAGTTATTTTCCATACCAGCTCACTAAAACAGCCAAGGCAACTTCTCAAAATATGCAGTACTTTAAGTTGTTTTCAGAGGAATAGTTAATGAGATTATACATTTCTTATTTTGTGGTTGTAGATACTTTAAAATTTTTGAATTATTTTCTGTGTAAAATGTATGTATATGACAACATTCTGAAATAGTTTGCTTAGTACTGTTGCTATATTTTATAACTTTTCCATGAAAATAAGACATTTAGTTTGAAGAAAATAAGACATTTAGTTTGAAGAAAATAAGAAAAATTCAGAAAATTATCATCTAAATAATGATAGACTTTTTTGGATCATTGTGTTTGATTGATGATTCCAATGACTTGTTAGCTTTAAACAAAAAGTCTATTGTAATAGAAAAATAAATATTGTTGAAAAAAATTTCTAAGCCCAAGATGGAGCTGCTCTTGCTCAGGGTGCCACATCAACCAAATGAAAGATAACTTTCATGTCCCTGTAAATGCTCCACTTGATCAGAAATGCAGTATACTCAGTCAGCCAATCCCCAAATACGAAGCTAACTCTGGGCCTTCTCACCCCAAACAATGTTAACTATGTGACCCCAGCCAATCAGATATTTTCTATTTCTCTCTTCCTCATTCTTTATTACCTATGCTATAAAAGTTTTTTTCCTTCTGCCCTGTTTTGCAGTCTCCCAAAAGGTGACTATCTGCTTCATATATAAAGTTTGTTTGTATCACCTAAATTGCTTTCTTTAATCATTTTTTAACAATACCTATACAAAAAATTTTTTATGAGAAACGTAGGCCTTAAGACTTCAGAAAATAAGATTTTTTAAAAAATAGTTGAGGCTGTTTTTAAGACTGATGACATGCTTAATATTAAAAAGAAAATATTTAAAGTTAAAAATATAAGATGCAGAAAGTAAAATAGAAAATATTGAAATATTAATTTTTATTTAAGATTAACATTCAGAAAGTGATAAAATATTCATATTAATTACACTCATGTATGAGAAAATACTTTGAGAAATTGATATTCTAATACTATGTAAATCTAATATTTTATGATTGAATAAATTCCAACCTTACCAGATAGAGCATAGCAGATGAAATAGAATAGAATAGTGTCTAATCTGCAAATGCCATGAGTAATACCTCATACTTCCAAGTTGTAGGTATCAGGATCTTTAAGATCAGAAGCACTTTTTATGGCATAAAATAAAATCTTAAAATAAGATAAAAACAGTGAAAACAAACTGACCAGCGTTAACTGTAAACTTTTCCTGGAATAGAGTTTGTACATTTCTTAAATATTCCTGTGATAGGTAGAATAATTTTCCCTCAAAGATGCCTACATCCTAATCTATAGAACCTGTGACTATGTTAGGTTACAAGGCAAAGATGAATTAAGATTATGAATGGAATTAAGGTTTTTAATCAACTGACCTCTAAAATGGGTGATTGTCCTGGATTATCTGAGTGGAGCCATTGGAAATATTGAGGTTCTGAAAACATGGAAGAAGTCAGAAAAGGGACCAGAGTCAGAGAAAGACTTGATGATGCTATAGTGTTGGCTTTGAAGATGGAGAAAGGGGCCAGAAGCTAAGGAATGTGGTGACCTCTGGAATCCGGAAAAGGGAAGATAATGGATCTTCCTTATAGCCTCCAGAAGGAATGCACCCTGCTGACATCTATATTTTAGCCCAGTGATACCCATTTCAGACTTCTGACTTCCCCAACTATATAATAAATTTGTTTTCTTTAAGCCACGAAGTGTGTGATAAATTGACACAGCAGCAATGGGAAACTGATATAACTCAACTTCTTTAAATGTATTAAGATATCCTGCAAAGACCAGCTAATGTTATAATTAAAGACATTTCAAACTGGTAAATTTGTATATAATGGAGGCATCAACTTTCTGCATTTAAATCAAATTTACTTGGTTAGATATTGTTTTCAAGTTTGATTCATAAATTACTACCTATGCTCTCTTTCCATATGAAAATCTAGTCAAGAAAATAATATTTTTTTCAGGCTACTTCTCATGGGAACATCTTAAATGGGTTACTGCTGGTTAAATTGGACATGAGCCCTTTAAAAGAAGGTAAGAAGAGTGCATCTAAAGAGCTATAATTTTGGGATTTCACCATGAAAATTTGTCATTAACCAAGGAGTCAAATAATATATTTTTTAAATAAATTTATTTATTTATTTTTGGCTGCATTGGGTCTTTGTAGCTGAGCGCGGGCTTTCTCTAGCTGCAGCGAGCAGGGGCTACTCTTCATTGTGGCGCATGGGCTTCTCATTGTGGTGGCTTCTCTTGTTGGGGATCATGGGCTCTAGGTGCACAGGCTTCAGTAGTTGTGGCTCGCAGGCTCAGTAGTTGTGGCTCGTGGGCTCTAGAGTGCAGGCTCAATAGTTGTGGCACACGGGCTTAGTTGCTCCGCGGCATGTGGGATCTTCCTGGACCAGGGCTCGAACCTGTGTCCCCTGCATTGGCAGGCAGATTGTTAACCACTGCGCCACCAGGGAAGTCTCAATACTTTTTAAAAAAATAAAAAATTTCACTTAGTTTAAAATTTCTGAACCAGAGACTTCACTATTCTACTAGGTTAATACTTCTGAGAATTCAATAAATTATTTTAGGAAAGAGTAAAATGGTCAAAATTATGTTTTAGAAAAATAAGAAATAGCAATATAGGAAACAGTTTGGACTTCCAGACAAGATGATTCTGTAAGTTCATGCTTTTGGGTAACTCCATGGTTCCAACCACAAAAAGATGATATATAAAGTTAAAAAAAAAAATAAAGATTCAACCTGGCACAGAAATAAGATACTCTTCCCAACTGACCACACAAACAAAGCAAAGAGTAGGCAGAAGCAATTAGCCCACTGAAGTCAACTTCCAGAGAAAGCAAAGGTAGCTGGGATTCAGCTTATGCAGGGAACTGGGATTAAAATGCTTCACATTTGGTAGGAAGATTTCTTGAAAACAGAGGATATTGTGGATTCCAAGATGTTGATGATACAGAGACTGGAACTGTGCTTTACATACAACTTCAACCTTTGAGAGGCAGCTGAAAATACACACAGTATCACAAGAAAACTGGAAAAAATTGTTTGGGGACTGGAATGCAAGGACCCCGATAGAACCCTGGTGCAGAAGGCATTTCAGGATTTGGTATCACAGGAAATGAAAAACCATTAGATAGGGGTGAGGAGAGAAATTGTGAGAGTGAAAGCAAGAGCAAGAGAGTGAGAGCAAGAGTGAGCAAGAGAGGAGGAGGAGGAGGAAGGGAGGTGAGGGAGAAGGGGATGGGAGGGGGGAGGGAGGAGGAGGAAAAAATGAAAGAGAGAAGAGGAAGAAAGGAAGAGAGTACACATTAAAAAGATACCCAAAAGTATACTACCAGAAGTCAATTCACTGAGATTAAAATAATGACTAGAATAGTATGAAAAAAGTGTTTTTTAAAATAAGTTGAGGATGCTAAAAATCTCATAATGTCCATACAAAAATAATTAGCATAAGTATACAAAAAGAACAAACCTTAAATTTTACACAAAAAAGAGTTATAAAAATACAAAAGTCTATACCTAGAATAAACTTCATATTGAACTCAGAGGAAAAACAATAGGTGAAACAAAAGGTTTCTGCGGGGTTAACTCAGAATAACACCCAGAGAAAAAGAAGAAAAGATATTTTTAGAAAAGAGAGAGGAAAAAATATCGCAAGACATGGAGGATAATCAAGAGCCTCCAATAAATAACTAATAGGTATTCCAGAGATAAAAAGTGGTCCTGGACTGATGGTGCCCTCAGATGGCTATCAAAAGCAAGTTCAATTTTTTCTGGAAAAGTCGATTTCTATCTCCATTCTTATTGAATCACCACAGATAAAAGTTACAAGAAAAGTAAGCTACATGGAAAAGACTTTGACAAGTACAGGTTTCTGGTAACTGTACTGCTGAACTGAATGAATAAGCATTTTCAGAACTTTAATGGAAAACTGATGATTTCATAAAAGTGCTAACAAAAGATCAAGATAAAAAAAATTAATTACATGGGACTGATTGAACTGATGAGGATGATTATAATTTTTGTGACTTTCTGTTTGAATTTTAAAAAAAAAAAGAAAAGAAAAGTAAGCTAAATATTTAATGTGAGCCCTGTAAAAATATCCATGAGGGCTTCCCTGGTGGTACAGTGGTTGAGAGTCCGCCTGCCGATGCAGGGGACGTGGGTTCATGCCCCGGTCCAGGAAGATCCCACATGCCACGGAGCGTCTGGGCCCGTGAGCCATGGCCGCTGAGCCTGCGCATCCGGAGCCTGTGCTCCACAACAGGAGAGGCCACAACAGTGAGAGGCCCGTGTACCGCAAAAAAAAAAAAAAAAAAAAAAAATCTATGACTTTTTTTATGGAACTAGAACCAATAATCCTAAGATTTATATGGAACCACAAAAGACCAAGAATTGCCAAAGCAATCCTGAGAAAAAAGAGCAAATCTGGAGGTATAACCTTCCCAGACTTTAGACAATACTACAAAGCTACAGTAATCAAACAGCAGGGTATTGGCACAAAAACAGACATCTGGAACAGAATAGAGAGCTGAGAAATAAACCCATACACCTTCAGTCAATTAATCTATGACAAAGGAGATAAGCATATAAAATGGAGAAAAGACAGTCTCTTCAGCAAGTGGTGCTAGGAAAGCTGGACAGCCTCATGTAAATCAATAAAATTAGAACACTCTCTCACACCATATACAAAAATAACCTCATATACAAAAATAACCTCAAAATGGTTTAAAGACCTAAATATAAGACATGACACCATAAGACTCTTAGGAGAAAACATAGGCAAAACATTTTCAGACATAAATTGCAGCAATATTTTCTTAGATCAGTCTCCCAAGGCAAAAAGAAATAAAAGCAAAAACAAACAAATGGGACCTAATAGAACTTAAAAACTTTTGCACAAAGGAAACCATCAACAAAGAGACAACCTACAGAATGGGAGAAAATATTTTCAAATGATGTGACCGACAGTGATTTAATTTCCAAAATATACAAGCAGCTCATATAGCTCAATGTCAGAAAACAAACAACCCCATCAAAAAATGGGCAGAAGATCTAAAAAGATGTGTCTCCAAAGAAGACATACAGAGGGCCAACAGGCGCATTAAAAAATGTTCAACATCACTAATTATTAGAGAAATGTAAATTGAAACTACAATAAGGTATCACCTCACACCAGTCAGAATGACTATCATCAAAAAGTCTACAAATAATAAATGCTGGAGAGGGTGTGGAGAAAAGGGAACCCTCCTACACTTTTGGTTGAAATGTTAAATTGGTATAGCTGCTATGGAGAACAGTATGAAGCTTCCTTAAAAAGCTGAACATAGAGCTCCAGAAATCCCACTCCTGGGCATATACCCAGCAAAGACAAAAACTGTAATTTGAAAAGATATCAATACATGCGCCCCAATGTTCATAGCAGCTCTATTTACAATAGCCAAGACATGGAAACAACCCAAATACCCATCAATAGATAATTGGTTTAAGAAGATGTGGTGTATATATATATATCTCATTACTTAGCCATAAAAAAGAATGAAATATTGCCATTTGCAACAACATGAATGGACCTGGAGAATATCATACTAAGTGAAGTAAGTCAGACAGAGAAAGACAAATACTATATGTTTTTACTTATTTGTGGAATCTAAAAATAATACAAATGAATCTATATACAAAACAGAAACAGACTCACAGATAGAAAACAAACTTAGGGGATAAATTAGGAGTATGGGATTAACAGATACAAACTACCATATGTAAAGTAGATAAGCAATAAGGATTTACTGTGTAACACAGGGAATAATATTCAATATCTTGTAATAACCTGTAATGGAAAATAATCTTAAATATATATGTGTATATGAATCACTTTGCTGTACACCTAAAGCACAATATTGTAAATCAACTATACTTCAATAAAAAAAAATAAGCTTTCAGTCAAAATCTATAAAACAAACAAGGAAATAAGATACCATGAGCAAAACAGAACAGAAACAAAGAGGCAGCTAAATAAAATTCCAAGCCTTCAGAAATAAGAATAACCAGAAAACAAAGTACAAGCATATATAAAAGGTATTAGACACATGGCTGAAATCAAGAAAAAAGAAAATTATCTGGCAAAGAAATGAATAGAACTTCTAAAGAGGAAAAAAATACAAGCATTTGAATGAAAAAATTAATGGGCAGGAATAGCATTTTAGCAATAGATTGATAAAAAGAAAATTAGCAAATGGAAGATACAGATGAAGAAATTACCCAGAATGTGGCAGAGAAAGACAGAAGTAGAAAATATTAAAGAGTGGTTGAGAGACACGAAGGATGAAGTGAGAAATATATAGGTTTATATATTGGCATATATATGTTATATATATATACTCAAATATATATATACATATATATACAAATATGTGTATATATATTTACATTTATACCAATTTAGGGAAGCAGATAGACCAACAAATTCCAAGGAGAGTAAATTGAAAAAACTACAAATTATAATTCATCATAGTGAAATGGCAGAAACTAATGGCACATAAAAATCACCTAGACGGGGCTTCCCTGGTGGCACAGTGGTTGAGAGTCTGCCTGCCGATGCAGGGACGTGGGTTCGTGCCCCGGTCCCGGAAGATCCCACATGCCGCGGAGCGGCTGGGCCCGTGAGCCATGGCCGCTGAGCCTGCGCGTCTGGAGCCTGTGCTCCGCAACGGGAGAGGCCACGACAGTGAGAGGCTCGCATACCGCAAAAAAAAAAAAAAAAAAAAATCACCTAGAGAAAAAAGAGGGATTATCTTCAAAGGAATGTTAAACAAAACCATAGAGAACAATTTATATTAAAGTCTTGGGAAAATATATGCCAGCCAAACAATAGCTAAATAAACTGGTTTAGTCATTTTGACATCTGGCAAAGTAGAATTTAAGGAAAAAGACAACATAAAATGTCAACATATAATAATTTTTAAAAACCCACCAGGAAGTTACAGAAATCTCGAGCTACAAAGTGGATTTGAGAATGGATTGGAGAGGGAAAAGACTGCAATGTGAAGTTCAGTGAGGAAGATAAGAAGATTGTGGGCTGGATGTGGTTTTAGAGAACTCTGTGGTGACCTTCAAGAGAACGGTGTTATTGAACTGATGCAAGAGTGAACCAGATGCAGTACCAGGAAGAACGAAGGAGAGGTAAAAAAGTGGAGACGTCAGAATTGTGTCTGGGACGTGACAGGGAGAGCCATCACAGAAGCTAGAGGGGGTACGTGGAGCCAAGAGGTTTATTCTTTTTTTTTTTTAATGTGGACATATTTTTAACAAAAGCTTAGATTTTGTGATTTTTGCTTGGCAACGTGGAACATTATAATGTTTTTGTCTTTCTTTTGTCCTTTTCTTCTCTGACCACACAGGAGGAATCAGAAAAAGAAGCACTTTAGGGTCATGCCACTTTGTTGGTGTGAGTACAAGAGAGAAAGTAGAGAAGATGTTGAAGAACCACACCCACAAGCATGGCCTCCTACCACCCTCTGATGCCACCTAGCAAAGTGGTTTCACCAGTGGCAGAGCTGAGCAACCAGGTAAGCAACTCTTCCTTCACAGGAAGTGATAGTGAAGAAGTGAGAGGTTGCTATGGGCTAATCATGTCCTTTCAAAGTTCATATGCTGAAGTCCTAACTCCCAGTATCTCACAACATGACTGTATTTAGAGATGGGGTCTTCAGAGGGTGAGCCCTAATCCATAGGACTGGTGTACTTATAAGAAGAGGGGATTAGAACACCAACACACATGGGGAGAAGACATTAATCTGCAAGGAAAGGGAAAAAGCCTCAAAAAAACCCCAACCTTGCCGGCACCTTATCTCAGATTTCTAGCCTCCAGTATTATGAGAAAATAAATTTGTTGTTCAACCTAAGTCTGTGGTGCTTCATTATGACAGCCCTAGCAAACTAATACAGAGGTATAGGATGAAAGGTGGAATCCTGGACTCATTCCCTCCTTAAATTCCCAAATCTTTTTATTTTTATTTTTTAAATTAAGATGTGATAGGACATTGCAGCCAAGCTTACGGTCAAGCCAGTGATCAGAATCAGAGAGTCAGATCAGTAGATCAGAGAGTTTGACCCTAATAGTCCCAGAAAGAATTAAGTGCAAAGCCACCTTTGAACAATTATCCCTTGATCTATTTCTTAGTCTTGAATTGCATTCAGATAATGTTACTCAACCGAGTACACCAGGAATGGCATATTTTATGCCCAGGTCATAATGTAGCCCAAATAATACCACACCAACAAGTTTTAAATTCTCAAGTTGAAGAATAGCCCCATTCCATTGTTAAGAAACCATAGAAAATAATTGATGGAGAAATTTAAGTTCACACAGTGAACCCTCCCCACCTTGTGGTCACATCGAAATATAAAACATTGCATAAGTAAAAGCGATTCGAAAAATAAAGTCAAAATCTAAAAAGCTGTATCACTGTTTATTTGGTCAGAAACACTAAAGTCTAAAAATATAAACTTCCCTTTTACACAAGCTTGTGAGATTTCCAATAGTTTCCAATATACTTGGAGACAGTTTTCATAATTAAAATAAATTAAAATAGTTTTAGGTACTTAGTATGTCCTAAACTTTGGAATTAAATCTCATGTGTTAGAATAATGAACATGTAACTTATTAATGGCATAGTATTTTGTGAAATCCTTTAGTTCTTTGGCTTCCAGTGTTCTCAATGTGCAAATAAGAATAATAAGGCAAACCATCCACTATGTTATAAAGATCAAGTTTAGATAGTTTGTGGGAAAACATTTTGTTAACTCTAAGGCATAGTATTAAGAATACTATCTCATTATTTTTTAAATTTACCCTTCAGTAAAAAAGGGGCCTATGGGATTTTTCTTTCTGAAATTGTTCAGCAAAACTGCTCTTTCTCATGTAGAATCTAGAATTGGAGTCTCATCTAGAATCTTATGGGTTAGTCGCTGTTAACCATTATGTTCTGAATCCTGTTTGCTGCAAAAATGTCATGAAACCCAATTTTCTCCTTTTCTAAGCACCTCAGACTATCCAGGTTTTACCTCTCAACTGTATATTTTTAAACTAGGTAATAGGAAGCAATGGCCATTTGGACTTGCTGCAGTCAGAACTGTACTGTAAACACTTATCACACCCATTCCTCACAGGCCAAAACGAGGGACCCCTGGAGATCAGCCTCCCTTTCAGGCTGTGTCCAATTAAACATGGCAACAGGCCAATGGAAAACAAAATATCCATTTTTAAAAAGGAAAAAATGCACTTGATTTATCTTTGAACCCAAGAATGTGTGACAGCATGTTATAAATTGTGCTTAAGGTGGGGAATTTTAAAGTTGAAGCTCTAAGGACTCCCTCCCCCAAAGATTTGAAGCTTCTTGTTCTTCTGAGTGTCAGATGGGTACATATGGTGTATTACTTCTCTGGAACTTAATGATCTAGGTTTTCTACCTTTTAATATTTATGATGCTATATAAAGGCTCTGTGTACTTGACATTTCCAGGGCCAATTTTTGCAAATGGTCTTAACCCAGGCTCTAAATTTGCAAACACAAATTATTTGGGCAAATATTTCTGGCAGTTAGATAAAAACGCAGTGTTTGAGGATGTTATTTGATGCACACAATTTTAGAGACCATGCTGTTAGAAGGTAGAGTAGCCTCCCTAAAAAATTTCTTGAAAAACCTGAAAGTTTACTTATATCCACAAACTTTATCTTAAAAAGGAAAAGCAGGATAGAATTTTGAAATATTTTATGGTACATACCAGATGATCTAAAATCTTTACCCAAGTCATTATTATTTGCAATTAGCTTCACAAAAGAAGGCAGGTAGCATAGCACCTTCTATTTCATTCCTGGGGATTTGACTCCCTCATCTCATCTTCCCCATTATAGACAATACAGTAAAACACCAAAAACTAACCAAGAGATTTACAGGGACCAATTAAGTAGAAGGGGATGCTCTCCTTCTCCCAGGTACTTGAATGAAGGGCTCAGGGGAACAATTTTTCCATGATCAACTGCCCAAGGTTCTAAATTGTCTCTTTCATTTCACCCATTACAACATTAGCTTAATACAGTCACAAGGTTTCTTTCCAAATTCTAGTAATAAAATCAATATAAAATGGAATTTTCCAATCCACATTTGTGATTTTCCTTTATTTGTGTTTTTAAAAAATCTTTTCTAAAGCTCCATGAGTGGTCTGCCCAAAGTGTAAGTGCCTGATTGATTGACAGATTATTTTACAGCTAGTACTTACTATTTCTTTTTATTAAGAGCTGAGTGGCTTTTAGAGAAAAAAACAATAGGATAAAAAAGAAAAAGGTCTTTGATTCACTTATTTCAAATAGAAAATTGTAGAGAAAAATGTTATAAAGTTAGCAATTTTGACAGTATATGCATTTCTTGCATCTATATTAATTGGTAGTCATAAATTGTAACAAGTGGACATACAATGCAAAAGTGAAAAGGTAAAGATGTAGAATTTTTAAGGTATTATGCAGTGGGTGATAATTGATCTTTTCTTAGTTCTTATATGAGTGAGTTTTTAAATATAAAACTAAAATACATAGAATGTGAGGACTGTGACTCCAGTGTATAGTTTATGAAACTATGGGGATTGTTCTTACGTAAAAAAGCAGGTGCTGCTTTCTCCATTACTGTCTTTATATTGTTTTTATTTTTCCTTTTAGAATAGTTGGATATTTTTTAGAACTATAAAAAATTTAGATGACTTTTCCAAAATTTTGTTGATATCCTTTGTCATACATTTATATGCCACATATAGCTTTCCTACGTTATTTCCTGTTTTATTTACCCTTGGTTGATATTTGACGAAAGAAAAAAAAACAGTTGGTAAAATTCTTATTTAATCTCCACAGAACCAGTAAAACCTATCACCTGCTTTCTGTTCTGATTGGGTTAATTTTAAACAATTATGAAATATCTAAAGAGACAGAAACCCTGTATAACTTTTAATGAAAATAAGTCAAAAATTTAGCAACTTTGAGCAAGACAGCCTTCTGATTTAAAACATGCTTTTCAAAAATCAGTCCTTTGAAAAAATTTTAATTACCTGATATGGATAGCAACCTAGAACTAAACAATCATATACACTCTGGGCCATTGGTTTATAATGCTTCATGTATTTCACATGTCCATCTGAAGTTTGCTACTCAGCAATGCATAAAACATAAGAGAGATGAACAGATTAAATAAATCACCCTGCTATTGGCCAATCAGTTGTATTTTTTGGTCATGCATCTCCAAATGGTAAGTACTTTAAGAAGGATATTCAGACGGCAAGGTCTATCTTCTATGTACCCTTACATGAATTATCACTTCTAATGTGGTGGTGGCTAGAAAAAGTTTAGTACAGTTGTTGCCCATTAGGCTCTAGTCTCATAAATGGGTTTTTAAGAATTCCTTGGGCAAATGGGAGAGCTGAGTATAGCAAGCTGGGTCTAAATTCAATATCACCATATACAGCAAACTTTCCACAAGTGTAAAATCACATTGTTGGGCTGCACCCCTCAGGCCTGCAGGCTTGTAATTGCCCAGCGGCAAGACCAAAGAAAGAGCCCAGAAGCAGTGACAGGGACATCAAGGACTTATTGAATAGGGAAACTTACAAGTCAGAAGTCCTGGAGCGACGATGTTTAGCAGACAGCAGGCAGGACACAGGAAAAAACTTGGCTACCTGAAGGAGAAGAAGGCTACCATTTATAGGGGGAATTGACTTCAGGTTGGCTCATAAGTTACCGGGGAAACCAGCGACTGGGCGGGGGGCAAGCACGAAAGCAGTTCTGATTAAGCCCTGTAATTAAGAGAATTGGATACTCATGTGAGTGAAGCAGGTCCTGGTTGAGAAGAGGATGGACAGAGAGCAAGAGAACAGCCATCTTGAATGGCCTGACCATACCAATATCCATGACCAAATTGAGCTAACAGACAAGAATAGGAATCAATAAGTACAGCAGAGTATTATTTATTTTTTAGTCATTCAAAGAGCTACTTTTAGGCTGAAGCTGTGAGTGTCTTTAAAATGCTTTTTTGGGGATTTGTGATTAATTTTAGCCTGGGGAGACTGGTTTAGAGCTCCAAATTTAGATGATACCGCTGAGCTCTTGGAATTGACTGAGGGAAGTTGTTGAATGTTTGGCCTAGAAACAGAAGCATGTTACATAAAGAGACGCCACAGCACTGAGGTAACACTGCAGGAGGCAAAACCAAAATGAGGCTGCATCTGAGTTCAGCACACATAGGGGAAAAGGACCGAGTAAATTATGCACCTGCACCAAACCAGGTTGATGAATGAAAGAGAGTGACTGATGAACAAAAGCGAGGGCTAAAAATCACATTAGTCTCTTAGTAAGTGAGGGAGGGAAATGTGATTCTTCTTAGGAAAAACTTATATAAAAGTATGATTCCATGTTGATTTTTAAACAGAACCCATTCAGAGTAGGCAATTCCTGACGGCTCCCTGGCAGCCACTCTTTCTTTGTTCAGTGTCTGCCTGCCAATCAAGGCTTTCAGGCATTCACCTACTGTGGATCCCAGTCACCTTGCAACCTGCCTTTATTGTTCTATCCACATTTGCATTTGTCTTTGATGCCTCCTGCTTTCCCCTGCTTATTCCTCCTTTTCCTTCTAAGGCATCTTGTCTGTTCATATTCCTTTTTGTCTTTTTCTTATCGATAGCCATGTTCGGCCCTTATTCTGGGTTCTATGATGGTCATTTCACTGTTTGAAAGATCACCCTATTAAAATTGGGTAGGGTGGGGCCCCATCCAGTTGTCAAGGGAATTTTTTTTTCCATTAATTTTTTTTTTTTTTTTTTTGCGGTATGCGGCCTCTCACTGTTGTGGCCTCTCCCGTTGCGGAGCACAGGCTCTGGACGCACAGGCTCAGCGGCCATGGCTCACGGGCCCAGCCGCTCCGCGGCATGTGGGATCTTCCCGGACCGGGGCACGAACCCGTGTCCCCTGCAGCGGCAGGCGGGCTCCCAACCACTGCACCACCAGGGAAGCCCTTTTCCATTAATTTTGCACACTATTCCAAAATAGTCTTTTAGAAGGATTACACTTTTCTTGATTTTGCATATCTAGGAAGAAATGGATAAAAAGACAGTCAAGAAATAAGAGGAGGCAAAAAGTAAATAATTGGAGCTGCCATTCATTGCTGATGGTACGACTTTGTAAACTGGCACCACTACTTTTGGTGCTTGAGAGGTTTTAATAAAGCTTGATACATGCCTACTCTATGATACAGCAACTCCATTGCTATGTAGACCTCCCAAAGGAATGAGTGTTTATATCTTTAAAAAATTATACAAGAATATTCATAGAGACTCTATTCAGCATAGGCAAAAAACTGGCAACAGTGTAAATGTCTACCAATAGGAGAAAGAATGAACAAACCACATATACACACAATGATATGGATGAATCTCAAAACAATTGTATTTAGTGAAAGAAGACAGACATAAATGAGTACATAAAAGTATATTTCCATTTGTATGAAGTCCAAGAATAGGCAAAAACTAACCAGTGGTAATAGAAATCAGGATAGAGCTTCCTCTAGGAGGGGGGATCATTATCTGGGAAGGAGTATGAAGAAATTTTCTGGGGAATGGAAATATACTAATTTGCTCTGAGTGATGGTTACTTGAGTATAAATATATATTAAAAATTTCCAAGCTATACACTTAGGATTTATTCATTTTACTATATGAAAACTATACCTTATTTTAAAAAGGAAGGGGAAGGGATAAAAGAAGATTTGGTGAAAAGAGCACAGGTTTGGAAATAAGATGAACCTGGATTCAGAATCATAGCTTGAGTTTAATAATTCTATGATTTGGGGCAACTTATTTCATCTCTTTCAACCTCAGTTTCCTCACCTGTAAAATAGGAAAACATCACCTATCTCATAGATGTGTTAACCACATTAAATTATTTAATGGTAGTCAATCAAGAAATACTAGTTTCTTTCATGACCCCTTCTTTTCTGTTTTGACTAATTATTAGCAGTGGCAAGAGTCCTAACAAGTATTCTTTCTACTATGCCACCAGATAGGTTTGTATGTACATTAAGTTTGAGGAGCACTGCTCTAGAAAATTCCCAGTGTATAGCAGTACATTCAAGGCTCTCATAAATTATGCTTTAAAGAAATCTATTTAGTACTGCTTGAAACCGCATCTCCCAATCTTATTAGATCAAAGAACTGCCCCTGCCCCTCCAAACATGTATTTTTTTCGGGAAAGACATAACCATTATCCCTCCACAAGATTTTGTTCTAAAGAAAACACCTTGAGAAACATGTTAGTGTAGCACATCTCCCAGTGATGAATAAGAATTTGGGGGTATCCTCTGGCACATTTCAGAAATGTTGAGTTCAGGATTAGTCTGCCAGATACAACTGCAGCTCTTAGAACCACTTAATTTGCTGCTTTGACTCTATTAATACACATGTGCTTGGACAAATAACCCAAGTATGTGATTCTCAAATGTGAGTGAAGGGCACATCAGAATCATGTGGTGAGTTCTATAAAAATACACATAGATATATCATTCAGATTCTACTTTGGATAAACAAGAATGGCAATACAATCTGCAGGGACTGTTGAAAATACTGTCCCCGACACTCCCGCCCCACATTCCGGGCGTTCTGGAAGATACCGTCTAGTGATTACAATGCGCACCCTGACCCAGGTGAGAACTATTGGTTTAAATAAATGCATCTCAACTCTGATTGCCCGTTAGTATCACTCCGGCTTAAAAACATCAACTCCAAAGCCCATGGACTGACTTAATTGGCCTGGGGTTAGACTTGGAGATTGGCATGTTTTAAAGCTTCCCAGGTGATATTAATATGCAGCATGAGTTGAGAACCACTGGTCTAAGAAAAATAACGGTGTTTCTTTGACCCCATCACCAAAACTACCCATCATTTTGTTCTTAAGTTAAAAATACAGTCATTTCAGTGGTGGGTATTAGTCAAAAGAATGTCTGTGCTGAAATTTCTTATGTGGGGTCCCTTGTCTCTATATGGAGAATGGTGAACATCAAAGTGGTGTTTCAGAAAGTACAGGACAGTGAGGTGGGTAAGAATTGCTGCTGAGTCATTAAGATAATATGAGATCTGGGCAGTTTGCACACTGCCCTCCATCCATATTCATTCAGAGCTTTAAAACTGGATATTACTTACAAGCAATTTGTAGACATCTGGGTGTAGAAAAACCTCTAAAAGGCTTTTTTCATTGTCTTTAAAAATAATCATTTTATAATTTAACTTCATTTGAACAATTTTTAAGTAAATGCAGTTATTATCAGAGAACTAGTTTTTCCCAAGTCACCTAATTCATACTAAGTAAAGGCCATAGCAAGGCTTTTAAAAATAAGCACTATTCTTCTTTTTGAGAAAGAATCCACCATTAACAAAGATGTTTTTAAAGCTTCCATCATCCAATACTTTTAAGACTTCATTTCAATATTTATTATAAGTCAAAACCGGTATTCAATTAAATGTGTAAGTAGTAAATGATTTTATTTATTTACTTTTATTTTTTCAGTAAGGAATGACTTTATTAAGAGGGACTATTGCAGCAGGAGGAAACGCCTAGTGTTAGCCAGAATTGTTTCAGGGAAGGAATGGAGGAACAAAGCTCTGATATGCCGCGGCCAGTGGCTGGGGAGGGAAGGAGGGACTTGTTAAAAACTGCTTTGTGGGCGGGGCTGGGGTGATAGTATGGGTGAGGGCAGGGGGGCAAGTGCAGGATGGTGGAGGAGTGGGGAACTGTCTTGAAACTTAACAAACTGCTTTAAATAATTGCAATAGGGCTTCCCTGGTGGCGCAGTGGTTGAGAATCTGCCTGCTAATGCAGGGGACACGAGTTCGAGCCCTGGTCTGGGAGGATCCGCATGCCGCGGAGCAACTAGGCCCGTGAGCCAAAACTACTGAGCCTGCATATCTGGAGCCTGTGCTCCGCAACAAGAGAGGCCGCGATAGTGAGAGGCCCGCTCACCGCGATGAAGAGTGGCCCCCGTTTGCCGCAACTAGAGAAAGCCCTCGCACAGAAATGAAGACCCAACACAGCAAAAATAAATTAATAAATTCCTACCCCCAACATCTTCTAAAAAAATAATAAATAATTGAAATAACAGGAAAAGAGCAGGCAGGAAATGTTTGTTGTCAGGCACATGGAGGAGGGGTGGGGATCTGGGACTGACGCAGAGCAAACAAGTTATAGTGCTGGAAGTTCTCACAAATAAACGGTCTCACTGTCCTAAGTCAATCCCAGCATCGGTTATGTCAAGCAACGTTTTTGATCAGCCTTGTCAAGGGCTCGGCTGGAACATTAGCTCCCCAAAGAGTGCCTGTGTTCAACTACTACCAGTCATTCAGGTACCCCATTGCCATTTACGTCTCTTCTAGCATTTGCCATTTGCTTTTTCTTTCTTTCTTTTTTGTTTCTAATATTTATTTATTTATTTATTTGGCTGCGCTGGATCTTCCTTGCCACGTATGGGATCTTCCTCTCGACATGTGGGATCTAGTTCCCTGACCAGGGATGCAACCCGGGCTCCCTGCGTTGGGAGCACGGAGTCTTAGCCACTGGACGACCAGGGAAGTCCTGCCATTTGCTTTCTTCCTTCTTTGATTTTTCTGTGTATATGTTGTGTTGTTTATTTTACATTCCTGGTATTTAGAATAGTGCATGGTATATAGTAAGTACTCAATAAACATCAATTCAATGAATGAATAATTACCCTGTAAAAATACACAACAATTTAGACTTCCATAGGCAGCGAACCACTCTATGGATATTGCTGAACGCAGTTGACGCTGGGGTCGGTAGATCCGCGATTGGCTGAATCCGCAGATGCGGAACCCGCTGAATAAGAGGGAAGAATGTAATACTACACCATGTTACATAAGGGACTTGAACATCCATGGCTTTTCGTATGGGTGGGGCGGTGGTCCTGGAACCAATCCTCCACAGATACTGAGGGACGACTCGTAGTAAATGATTTAAAAAGAAACCTTAGAAGTGCCTTATCTAAAGGTAGCTTTGAGGGCATATTTCTTGTTTACTTGTCTTCCTTGTGCATTAATATCCCTCTTTTTTACCATTTGGAAATAAACAGACTCATTGGTAGAGGCGGGAAGTTTTGTGGAAAAAGAAATATCTATTTACTTAAAATGTACCAATACTATCTAATGGGGCAGGGGAAGCTTGAATAAGCCTTCTGGGAGATGAGTTAATGTGATTTTATTAAACCAGCCTTCCAAACTGTGTGGGCATGACCCTAATAGAAATCTGGGCATTGATGTGTTTTACAAAAAAAGTTTGTCTGTTTTGGGGTTAACTGGATTATTAAAACACACACACACACACACACACACACACACACACACACACACACACACACACACACACACCACTCCTCTAATTGTCAAGTGATAGATAATAAATGTTTACTGAAGTGTGTGATATAATATTTTTTAGTAATAGTAAATATAAATTGAGGCAGTCAGGTCTTTTATCAACTGAAGGCATTATAGTATTGCTATTGATAGAACTTTTCTAGTCCTTGCCTTATATAATTTAAACAGTGCTGGTCACCAAACCTTTGCAAGGTTTAATTGCTCTTCAGGGGAACAGTGTGGAGCAAGTATATGAATGATACCAGATCTCGACGATTAAGTTATGTGAAAAGATGGGGAAAGTTGAGCAAATTCTCAGTGGAAAAGGAAAGACTTCATGTAACCCAACTGAAGTTTTAAAAATTATAAGGTGGATTGATAAAATTGATCCAAGCAAACTCTTTATGTTTCAAGACCAGAGAAGTGAGTAGATATGATCTGAAAATTAGAAAGTTGGGAACAAGGAAAAAAGAAGGCAAAGCTCTTTTACACAAAGGATAATAAGCATATGGAATAAATTACTATAAAGGGCCCCTGAAGCAAGGAGCATCATTGAATACAGGAGGGAATGAAATGAATTTCTAAATGAAAAGGGAAGATAGAGAAGAACAGGAAGAAAATAGGCTGATGGAAACAAGGGAAACTTTAAAAGGCAGGTATGATGAGCAGAGAAACCTTTCATTGGGGTCCCTTCACTTCTTCCTGATAGTGCTGTTAAATGGCTTTTGGCATAGCCTGTAATCTAAAATAATGTCATAGCGTGGTGCCCCATGCTGTCACATTTAACCAAATGCTACATGGCATTTAACATTCGTCTACCTTCAGGGATGTCTAAATACAACTCTATGTAAGGTAATTCTACTCTGCAAATAGGTGGTTTGAGAATACTACCCACCTTTTTGACCAATGAAGTTCAACTCTGCTATGGCTGTTGCAGATTCAAGGAACTCCTCCTTAGTCTGTTGCTTTAAAAAATAAATAGTTTCCCATAAGCACCTATAATCTAGTGCATGTCAATAATAGATGAGATGATTTTCAATAGGACATACAGAAAGTATGAAAGCATATTAACCATTTGTAAACTATTCAAAATGGGACTGATTGTCTCTTGTTGAGCACACTGTCTTCTGTTATATCTGAAAGAATCCCCTGCGTTTTTAGCTGGAAGCATGAATCTTTTTTTAGGAAAGTGTGCTGAGGCTGAATACAGGATTTCGAGTGATGGATGATTTGAAACATTAATATGTAAGGTATTGCTAGCTAATTATTCAGCGGTTACTTCAGTGACTTAGATGGGGAATAGGTTTCCTTTGGGAGACAGGATTCTGCTTTCAAGTGGTGCTAACTAAAGTATTAGTACTAACAGTTATATAGTACCTGTTACTGCTAATTCTCTCCCAAAAAGTATAGGTACATCACTTTCTAAAATATAAAATGCTTAATAGGAGCATAGTCATTGAGTGCTTGGAAAATATCTACTTGGTTAAAACAGACAAGAAAGTTTTCTTTAATTTAGGCTTAATTGTGAGTTTTTAATATTGCTTTCGTAGGTATAGTCTTTTCCCCACACTTGGGCAGCATACTCTTGTCATTTTCTGAATACCAACAAAAACCATGAGAGGACATTGAGCAGGGCGATGGCTTCTTAGTGACTAACTTAGAACTTTTTGAACTTCTCAAACATAAAAGGGCATTTTCAGATGGAAAAGTTCATCAATAACGCATTGAGACCATTATCAAAGTCTGTTGGCCTAGATGTCTCACTTTGAGATTCAAGTCAGATGTGGGACATGTCCACTATTCACAGGCAAGGTTAGTGTATATTAATGACAGACCGTAATCTGCCAGAATGCCCAAAGGAGATTGTAGTTTTAAGAAATGGAATCTAAAATGCCATGAGTCTATCCAGAGAGGCACATAGGTAGGACAGGCTCCACTAGATTCCTAGATTTGGGCACGAATTCTATGCACTGTAAAAGAACTCGAGGTAACTGGCACAGTGGGCACATTAGGTCTAAACCTTTGACTCTTCAGTCCAGTGCAGAGCTGACAAAATCATGGAGCTGATCTCACCACTCCTGTGTTCTCTGACTCTCACTTCCCCCCAAAGCAAACCAAGGAAAGGCATTGGTAAATAACCATGGCATTCTTTCCCACTAATACACAATCTTTCTTAAAATTGTCCTCCCAGGAAATCCTCACAATCTACTGGGTTCGGCACTGTAGATGAAACCTATTTAATAATCCTTGCACCGATCCTTACATAGACGCAAATTCAGAATGGGGCTTGAAAAAATATCTGTGGAAAGTGTCAGGGTAACTCTGAGCAACAGGACAAGCCACTTTCCTACAAAAACAATGTCTTTCCTTTCTGATTTCGTAATGAATAATACAGGGCATGCGGGGCGGGGGGAGATTTTTGGTGTCAAAGGGCATCGAAAGTTAGTTAAGACGTATTCGTTTTGTGGAGACAATCTCAGAATGGATTTTTGGTTTTTTTTCATTTGAGGCTTTTTGGCTTCATTTTCTCAAAAGTTAGATACAGATTGGTAGACAGGTAAGTAGCTGGGTGGACATATAGGTACATAAGGAGGTAACAGCACGGATTAATTTTGGTTGACCGTGCTTTGCAACATTTTATTTTACAAGCTGGTTTTGTGTTATAGAAATATAGAGACAACAATACCACAGAGAAATATTTGTCTTATGTTTAAATTTTAGGGGCACTGAATTTACTGTGTATAGTTAAAGAAACACATACTAGTATTTTGTGTATGCTGAGATTAATTTTCAATATGCAGTCTCCCTTGGGACATTTATATTCTTCCAATCAGCATGGAACTGTCCATCAAAACTAACATTATAAATTTTTTTTTAACTTGGCACTGAGAAATGTTTCAGGGCTTTCTTTAAAGAGCCCTAGACAGATTAGCAATCTTCCTGTAAAAATGACCTCTGTCATTTTCCCCGTGCTGGCTACTTATTTCAATGCAGTTGAAGTCAGAGGAGGAGAGGCGTTTCCCCTCTTTTTCCTCCCTCTCCCTTTTAGATAATTTTAGAACCATTTGTTTAAGGCATAGAACTTATGGCTATTTTAAGAAAGTACTGATATTTATTTTAGAATGCAACCTGCATTTTGGTGTAAAGTTTATTTTAATTAGACCAGCAGAAAATAGTTTCCAAAAGGGAAAATACATTTTTTCTCACAAATTGCTTCCATAATTTTTGAACCCTGCTAAGCATTTTTAATAGATATGTGCCCTTAGCTCATCTTTTGCATGCTAACAATTTAATCTGAATACCAATATAGACACAAAATAAACGATTGTTTCCTGCCAGAGGTATCTGCAGAAGAAATCTTGGAGTAAAACATTGTCTTTGCAGCTCATTGTGTCTCTAATTAGAGTGGAAGGAGGCAGAAGCTTGCTGGTGTCAGTCTGTGTTTAGCATGCCCTGGAGCCTCAAACTCCTGTGGGTATCAAAGTGCACTAATTAAATGAGGGGTCCACAATACGGCACTAAACATCAGAGTGCGAGAAAGAGTCCAGTGTCCTCAGTGCCTTTGAGAATCTGTGGCCCACGCTAATTACCCATTGTTGAATTGACTTTCCATTCTGTGAGGAATGAATGGTTCCACTCTCCCTCCTCCCTCCACCCCTCCCCCTTTC